>NW_015160900.1:190683-198395 GCF_001447785.1 Gekko japonicus | reverse complement strand
CTTACCTGGCTGCTTCTTGCTCTGACTGAGGGCTGCTGGGAGCAGGGGGTGGGGCTTGTTGCATGTGCCCGCCCCCTGGGCTCTTTACTGCTGGAGCTCCGCTCCTGTGCGCTCCTGCAGGAAATGACCCCTGGCATGCCACCCCTTCAGGAGGGAAGAGCCAGAGTTGCGAAACGGCTTTGCTGTTCTGTGGAGGCACAGATGCAAACGATTCACTGGTACAGGAGAGAGAGCATAAAGGGGTGTACTTTAGGGTCTGGATCCGATCGCCGCCCCTGACGACTCATATTAAATCAAGACGTAGCCCCGTCCTAGGCTAGTCTAAAGTACGACAGAATTCCCAGGCTGATTTCTGATGCCAGGAGCACCTTGCGGAGCTTTCCGATACGTCTGTGAAGTTGCAACGGTACTCATCAGGTCGCCTTTGACCATAAGCTGGTTGACATCGGGTTAGAACTGTCGGGTTAGAATGGATAAAAGGAAGTCCTTCTTCACCCAAAAAGTAATGAACACCTGGAATTTATTGCCACAGGAGGTGGTGGCGGCTACAAGCATGGACAGCTTCAAGAGGGAATGGGATAAACATCTGGAGCAGAGGTCCATCAGGGGCTATTAGCCACAAGGTATAGATGGGGACTCTCAGTCTGGGGCAAGTGATGCTCTGTATTCTTGGTGCTTGGGGTTGGGGTGGGGGCAGCAACAGTGGGAGGGCTTCTAATGTCCTGGCCCCACTGGTGGACCTCCTGATGGCCCCTGGTATTTTCGGCCACTGTGTGACAGAGTGGTGGACTGGATGGGCCATTGGCCTGATCCAACATTCGCTTCTCTAATGTTCTTATGTCTGGGGCAAGTGATGCTCTGTCTTCTTGGTGCTTGGGGGGGGGGCAGCAACAGTGGGAGGGCTTCTAATGTCCTGGCCCCACTGGTGGACCTCCTGATGGCATCTGGTATTTTTGGCCACCGTGTGATAGAGTGTTGGACTGGATGGGCCATTGGCCTGATCCAACATTGGCTTCTCTTATGTTCTTATGACATACCCTCACATTCTCTGGCAGAGTGAAACATGCCTGTCTTGCGTGATGATCCATAGCTGCTCTCGGCTTGCAGCCATGTGCGGGTGTGGAACCACCATATCCCCCTGGTTGTCGTGCTCCCAGCGGTACTCTTTTGTGTCGACTTCCAGTGACGGGGGGGAGCCCTGAATTTTGTGTGAGGGTTCCCTCCCCCCATCCTCGGTGCCCCACTTTCTGGTGATCCGGAATATTCTGCACCCGCTTTCCGTCATCCTTGGGTGCAGTGGCTGCCAGTGTCCCCTCTAAGCTGAGTTAGTGTGAGCCAGCTCACAATTTTTTAGCCTCCAGCTCACACATTTTTCTCTTAGCTCAGGGAGGGTGGCTCCAGAGCAAACTAGTTTACACTGTAGCCAAATCGCTCGCTCACATCTTTAATGCCAGTAGCTCACAAAGTAGAATTTTTGCTCACAAGACTCCACAGCTTAGAGGGAACATTGTCGGGGGGGGGGAATCATCTAGAAGGCAAAACTTGAGGACCCTCCCTCCAAACAATCGATTTCTGTTCTTCTAGAACGATTTATATGTTGAGTAGCAAGCACAGGGCGCTGACCTTTTGCAAAAATCACTGCAAGGCACGTCGTTTGCGGGGGAAAGGGGTTGGCAGACTGGGGCTTCGCCCTGTTCTGGCTCGCCTCATTTCCCCTTCCAACTCTCCATCCTCCACCGAGTCATTCCCAGTTACGGATTTATTGTGTCAGAAGGAACATACCGCTGTGTGGATGGGCATGCTAAATGCCCGCCAGTCTTCCTTCTTGCAAGTCAGGTATGCCCAGGGGTCATTTCCTGCAGGAGCGAACAGGAGTGGAGCTCCGGCAGTAAAGAGCCCAGGGGGCGGGCACATGCAACAAGCCCCACCCCCTGCTCCCAGCAGCCCTCAGTCAGAGCAAGAAGCAGCCAGGTAAGTTGCAGAGCCCCCCCCCGGCCCCCCGGTCCCAAACAGTCCAGTGGCACCTTTAAGACCAGGTTTTATTCAGGCAGAAGCTCTCCCTCCTCTGCGAGGACAGATCTGCACGTCCCCCCCCCCCAATAGCTAGCAATCCAGAACAGTCCAGTGGAGCCTGAGCGGTGGATGTTGCCCTCTGACACACTTCCGGTGATGTCAGAGGGTGCGGCATATGCAAATAAGTTATGCTAATGAGTTATGCGAATGAGCTCCTGCATCTCTTTGTCTATGAAATGACCCCTGGGTATGCCCCAACGGCCGTTACGTGGCAGAGAAGCAGTCCTTTGGGAAGTGCAGAGGGGGATTTGCCGTCGAGAGTGTCCTCAACGCCTTGAAACTAATACGCTTGCCAACCTCCAGGTGAGGCCTGGAGATCTCCTGGCATTGCAGTTAACCTCCAGTTAACCTTCAGTTCCCCTGAAGAACATGGCTGCTTTGGAAGGTGGAGTACATAGGTACCCATGAAGCTGCCTTATGCTGAGCCAGGCCATCAGTCCACCAGGGTCTGTATCGTCTGCTCAGACTGGCAGCGGCTCTCCAGGGTCTCAGGCACAGAGGTCTCTCCCATCACCTGCTACCTGATCCTTCTAACTGGAGATGCCGGGGATTGAACCTGGGACCTCCTGCATGCCAAGCAGGGGCTCTTCCACTGAGCCAGGGTCTCAGGCACAGAGGTCTTTCCCATCACCTCCTACCTGGTCCTTTTACCTGGAGATGCCGGGGATTGAACCTGGGACCTTCTGCATGCGAAGCAGAGGCTCTTCCACTGAGCCAGGGTCTCGGGCACAGAGGTCTTTCCAATCCCCTCCAGCATGATCCTTTCACCTGGAGATGCCGGGGATTGAACCTGGGACCTTCTGCATGCCAAGCAGAGGCTCTTCCACTGAGCCAGGGTCTAAGGCACAGAGGTCTTTCCCATCCCCTCCTGCGTGATCCTTTCACCTGGGGATGCCGGGGATTGAACCTGGGACCTTTTGCGTGCCAAGCAGGGGCTCTTCCACTGAGCCAGGGTCTCAGGCACAGAGGTCTTTCCAATCCCCTCCAGCGTGATCCTTTCACCTGGAGATGCCGGGGATTGAACCTGGGACCTTCTGCATGCCAAGCAGAGGCCCTTCCACTGAGCCACGGCCCCTCCCAAGGTCTGTGGCATTATACCCCACCCTCCCCAGACTCCACCCCCAAATCTCCAGGAATTTCCCAACTCTGCGTTGGCGTCCGTAGCAGACGCAAGATTTGGTCGCCAGTCTGGCTTGTACTTATCGGGGTGTGGGGCGTGGCCCCCGTCGCCTCGGCAGGTTACGTAACGCCGGAAGGCAACCGGGCCAGCGCCTTGGGAACCAGGCCATCCCGGAGAGCGAAATCCACCTCTCCCAAGCTGACTCACGAGTAATTGCGGGTTCCCCGGGCCTCCTCAGTGGCCTGCTCCGTCAAATGGAGCTAATGGTTTTGACCTAGTTCGGCAGGACCGGTCGAAGTTGGCGGAGAAGAGGTGTCGTCGCAGGAACTTGGCAAGTCCAGCTGTCTTGGCGGAGAGGAGGGCGGGGGGGGGAGAAAAAAGTAATCTTTGTTCTGTTTTCAAAACAGCGCAGGGTGGGGTTCGAAAAGACACGCACGCACAACGGGATGACTCATCGTCAAGAGAGGAAGCATCCGGTCATGAGATTAGACATCGACCCGACCGCAAAAACCACGCGTAGCAAAATGCTTGAGCGGGCGGGGGGACGGGGAAGGAAAGCGTGGCTGTGGAAGTCGAGGGTGGTAGGGCTGGGGGGAGTTAACCTCGCAGCCATCTTGCCCCCCCCCCATGTTTCCAGATCATGCACACACCTAGGGAGACTTTGAGAGGGCGCCCATCTCGCCGATCCGGATCTTCTCTCGCCCTCCTCTTCCAAAAAATGCAGAAGTTTCCTCCAGCTAGCCCACTGGGGCTTGCCTTTGAAAGCCGGATTGCTAAACCGGGTGCGTTACGCAACCCCTGTGAGGTTTCGAAACTCTCCTCTCTCTTTTTGTTTTGTTTTTGTCGAGATACAGGATTTCCAACCCGTCTGGTTTGAGGGGGAAAGGTCTCGGCCACGCGGCCGTGCACTCTCTCCCGGTTGGGAGCCCTTGTTCTAGAATCGGACCCGCTAGCAGGAAAGCTGTCAATGTTCCCTCTAAGCTCTGGAGTCTTGTGAGCAAAGATTCTCCTTTGCGAGCGACTGGCATGAAAGTTGTGAGCGAGGGATCTGGCTACTGCATAAGTCAGTTTGCTCCGGAGCCCTCCTTCCTGAGCAAAGACAAAAAGGTGTGAGCCGGAGGCTTAAAAACGGTGAGCTAGCTCACACTAACTGAGCTTAGAGGGAACACTGCCGGGGGCTGAGAGTTTCAAAGGGTTACTGTGTTGGTTGGCAGCGGAACAGCACCTTTGAGACCAACAATTGCCGGCTTTCAAGAACCAAAGTTCTCCGGCAAAGGGAACTTTGACCCTTGAACGTTCCTACCCCGAGAGTCTTGGGGAGGGGGGAGGTTGGGAGGGTATTGCTGGTCCCTGGGGCCACAGGACAGCCTTGGGGAAAACTAGTCCTGCGGGTTCATAACCCACCAGATGCCTTTTGCGGTTTTCAAGTTTTCCGTGCTTTGTCTAATTTCGTCCAGTAAGACGGCAGCTGAAGTCCCCCCCCCATCTCCCAAATCAGCCCAAGACTATTATTGGCCCTGACCTGGATAGCCCCAAGGCGATCCCGAGGCCATCAGATCCCGGAAGCGAAGCAGGGTCGACTCTGGCAAGTGCTTGGATGGGAGACCTCCAAGGAATACCAGCAGTCGGGATAACCCACCAGATGCCTTTTGCGGTTTTCAAGTTTTCCGTGCTTTGTCTAATTTCGTCCGGTAAGACAGCGGCTGAAGTCCCCACCCCTCTCCCAAATCAGCCCAAGACTATTATCTGCCCTGACCTGCATAGCCCCAAGGCGATCCCGATCCCATCAGATCCCGGAAGCTAAGCGGGGTCGACTCTGGCAAGTGCTTGGATGGGAGACCTCCAAGGAATACCAGCAGTCGGGAGGCGGGGGCAGGCTTCATTCAGCCACCTCTCTGAATATCCTCCAGGCCTCCAGTTGGGGTCAGTCACCAGAGGTCGCCATGGCTATAGGCCACACCCAAGAGCAGGAACTCATTAGGATTGGCTACATTAGGGGTGTGTGGCCTAACATGCAAAGGAGTTCCTGCTACAAAAAAAGGCCCTGGGTTTTGACCACAAACAAGGTCAACAGAATAAGAAGCAAAGGGTGGGTGTGGCTGGATGAGCACACTTCTGGTAACACGGGGGTGTGGCCTCATATGCTAATTACCTGTGCTGTCAGGGGTGTGGCCTCATATGCTAATGAGTTTCTGCTTTTGTGTGTGGCCAATTATGCTAATGGGTTTGGAGAATTCGAGAGTGCCCGCCAGCATCTTTTTTGGTACCCGCCAAGTGTTTTTAGGAAGTGGGCGGGGCCAGGTAGGGCTTCTGCCCAGCAAGGCTTATGACTGGTGTTGTGTCTTTACCATTAACTTGTAATGTAAAGCTTGAAACCTTGGCCGGATTGTAATCTGGAACAACATTATTGGCTGAAGCATGTTCAGTAACCAATCAAATGTCAGAGAACTGTGCAGGAGGGAACTGTGCCTATTGGTTGTTATCTTTGTAATACGATTGGACCTTAACTATGTGAGGGCGTGGCTACACCAACCCCGGGGGAGTTTAAAAGGAGCTATGCTCCACTGCTGTTCTGTTGTGCGTTGTCGTGTCGTTTGATGCTGTGTGATCTTTGGAAGTTCTCGTTCTCAAATGAAGCTGATTCACTTTGTTACTTGCTTCGTTGTTGAGTGGCACACTTAACCACTGGCTGTTAGAGATTTGATTGGCAGCGCAGGCTTGCTTTGGCAGCAGCTGCCACCACGGCACAAGGATCGACATTTTGGTGTAGTGGTTAGGAGTCAGTTTGGTGTTGTGGTTAGGAGGAGCACAGACTCTAATCTGAGAGAACCGGGTTTGATCCCCCACTCCTTCATATGCAGCTGCTGGTGTGACCTTGGGTCAGTCACAAGTTCTTTCAGAGCTGTTCTCTCAAGAGCAGTTCTCAAGAGAGCTCTCTCCGCCGCCGCCCCCCCACCTACCTCCCAGGGTGTCTGTTGTGAGGAAGGGAAGGGAAGGGAAATGAGATTGTAAGCCACTCTGAGACTCCTTTGAGTAGTGAAAAGCGGCGTATAAATCCAATCTCGTCTCTTCTTCTTACTAGGTTATGCTGTGGAAATCATTTTGGTGCCTGGCCCCGCCTCCTGCGGCAGCCATTTTGTCACTGCTCCCTCCATGCCGTGTCAGAATTCCAAATGTGCCCCCCGGCTCAAAAAAGTTGAGGGCCCTTGGTGTAGTGGATAGAATGCCAGTTTGGAACCCAGGAGGACTTATTCACATCTCCCCGTATCTGTAAAGTTCCCTGGGTGTTGTTGGGGGCTTGTCATGGTTCCTTCTCAGGCTCACCTCACCTATATCTGGTTAAGTTGCTGAACTGCAGGCTGTGGAAGGTCAGTAGTTCAGCAGTTTGAGACCCGGGTGCCGCATGACGGAGTGAGCTCCCATCTCTAGTTCCAGCTCCTACCAACCTAGCAGTTTGAAAGCAAGACATTGCAAGTAGATAAATAGGTACCACTTTGGTGGGAAGGTAACAGCGTTCCGTGCGCCTTGGTGTTGAGTCATGCCGGCCACATGACCACGGAAACGTCTTCGGACAGTGCTGGCTCTTCGGCTTGGAAATGGAGATGAGCACCGCAACCCTAGAGTCGGATTCGACTGGCTTTCGAGCAAGGGAACCGTTACCTTTACCTCTCTCTGTGCCTTATAAAAATTATTAGTGGTTTCTCTTCTTAAAAGAGAACGGAGTGGCAGTAGTTGATTGGAAGTCGGGGTGGGTTTCCTGAAAGGGGAGGGGTCCAGTTCTTGAAATCAAAAGCACCGGTGCCTGCAAGAAGGCACGGAGGAGCGGGGGCCAGAAAGGGCCGGGGTAGTTCCAAGCGCAAGCGCCCATCATTTCCTCTAAAGCAGAGACGTCAAACTCATTTGTTACGAGGGCCGGCTCTGACATAAATGTCACTTTGTGGGGCCGGGCCATGTGTGCCATAAAATGTAACGCCAGGTACCGGAGATATAAACTTTGTAAAAGACACAGGGAAATCCAATAAACGATATTATCATTTTTTAAACTCAAAATGCAAACAAAACCGATTGATTCCTGGCAGTGAAAGCCATGGATTTACCGGGGGACCCATAAAAGCCCCAATGAATGTATTTAATCATATGCAAGACTAGTTTGGTGTGGTGGTTAAGTGCGTGGACTCTAATCTGGGAGAACAGGGTTTGATCCCCCACTCCTCCACTTGCACCTGCTGGTGTGACCTTGGGTCAGTCACAAGTTCTCTCAGAGCTGTTCTCTCAAGGGCAGTTCTCGAAAGAGATCTCTCAGCCCCACCCACCTCCCAGGGTGTCTGTTGTGGGGAGGGGAAGGGAGAGGAGTTTGTGAGCCGCTCTGAGACTCCAAGAGAAGGGCAGGGTATAAATCCAATCTCCTCTTCTTCTTCTTCTTCTTCTTCTTCTTCTTCTTCTTCTTCTTCTTCTTCTTCTTCTTCTTCTTCTTCCTCCTCTCCTAAGGAATACCAAAAAAGTGGGACCCTTTTACATT
>NW_015160900.1:189469-190511 GCF_001447785.1 Gekko japonicus | reverse complement strand
ACCCAAGGAATACCATAAAAGTGGGAGCACTTTACATTGCTATACATATCAGTTGCTTGCGGGCCAGGTAAGAGCGCTGGAGGGGCCTTACGTCTGACACTCCTAGTCTAAAGTATAAAACTTGGAAACCAGCCATTCCCCCTGCTCAGTTGACAAGCCTTCGGGGGGGGGGGATCTCCTTTTCTTGGCACTTAAAAACAAAACAAAAACGCCTCTCTGAACTGACACTGCATCTTCTTTCTACGGACAGTGGCCCCTGGTTTCCTACCTAGGGTTTCCTCCGGGTAGCGAGCGTCCTCCCTTTGGAAGATTCGGGGCTCATAGTTGCCTGGTCGCTGTCTCGCTTTCCACCCTTCAGTTCCCCGGTGTCAGGACCCTTCTAGCTCTCTGCCTTCAAGGAATCCAAACCCGCCCCGGTACAGCTGTTCCCCCGGGAAGCCCGGTTCCGGCCGCCCCGATCAGTTTCCTCGTAAAACGTTAAAAAAAAAACGGCCGCCCCGATCAGTTTCCTCGTAAAATGTAAAAATAAAAATGGAAACCACACAGCATTCTGAGAGACGTCTTCCCTGCCATTCTTGAGACCGAGAAATAAAAAGGAGTGGGTCCTGTAACTTCCTGGCCTGGTTTTTGGAATTATAAGGGAGGTTAAAGCTTGCATGTATGTGCATGTTTGGTTGTAGTGGTTGAGTGCACGGACTCTAATCTGGGAGAACCGGGTTTGATCCTGCACGCCTCCACTCGCACCTGCTGGATGACCTTCTGCAAGCCATAGTTCTGTCAGAGCTGTTCTTGAAAAAGAGCACTTTCTGTCAGAGCTCTCTCAGCCCCACCTACCTCACGGGGTGTCTGTGGTGGGGAGGGGAAGGGAAAGGAGATTGTAAGCCGCTCTGAGACACCTTTCGGTAGTGAAGGGCGGGGTATAAATCCAATCTCTTCTTCTTCTTTTTCCCCCTGGAGGAAAAGGACCATGGGGGGGGGTTGTGGGGAGGGGAAGGGAAAGGAGTTTGTAACCCCCTCCTCCTCCTCCTCCTCTTCTTCTTCT
>NW_015160900.1:169066-189401 GCF_001447785.1 Gekko japonicus | reverse complement strand
CTTCTCCTTCTCCTTCTCCTTCTTCTTCTTCTTCTTCTTCTTCTTCTTCTTCTTCTTCTTCTTCTTTGGATTTGTTGACGTCTGCCGCTCGAGCGGGCCCAGTCATCTGTGGTTTTGACAGCCTTTCCCCTAGCAGCCAAGAAATCCATGTTTTTGATTCTTTCAGGTCTACGACTGTTTGGGCCCCAAGTCCTGTACTGAATGAAACGGGCAATCGTTATGACATGGCCCGTCCAGAGCTGTTTCCTCTGGGTTCCGGTGGCAGGAGACCAGATTGGGCTCCTGAGCACAGACCAGGAGATTGGCAGAGGAAGCGAAAGCAAAAACGTGTGCAGTGAGATTTCCGCCACAGGCTGCCATTCTCGCTTCCCTTTGACGGCCACAGGCCTGTCGCTGCGGCCGACGTGGCTCCGCAAGAGGTTACGCAAGTGTCCCCCCCCCCGGTGCAAAGATCCTGCTTCTTGGTGGCTATGGGGGACCTGTCTCCCTGTGAAATATTGCTAACTGCCACTCCTGTTGTTGCCGTTTTGGCAAGATGGACGGTGTAGGCGGAAAACTGGGGACACAAGGTGGCCTTCCGCTTGAACGGAAGCACCCTTTTGCGGTCCGGATGGGCTCTGTACTTCAAGAAAACGGTTCTCGCTATTGTCAGAGGTGTAGAAAAAAATAACCCAGGTACCCAATAGCCACTGGTACTCCAAAGTGGGGCTTCCTACGGTCATCTCAGTAGCTGAAAGATGGTTTCTTCCAGGGCTATTTTTGGGCCGGAACGCACAGGAACGGAGTTCCGGCTGGCTCCCAAGTTGGCCACGCCCAGCAGGAACTCGTTAGCATAATAGGCCACACCCAACAGCAGAAACTCATTAGGACTGCCTACATTAGGGCCTAACATGCCTAACATGCAAAGGAGTTCCTGCTACAAAAAAACCCTGGGTTTTGACCACAAACAAGGTAAACAGAATAAGGAGCAAAAGGTGGGTGTGGCTGGATGACCACACTTCTGGTAACGAGGGGTGTGTGGCCTAATATGCTAATGAGCTGTGCTGTCAGGGGTGTGGCCTAATATGCTAATTGGTTTCTGGTGTTGGGTGTGGCCTATTATGCTAATGAGTTCCTGCTGGGCTTTTTCTACAAAAAAAGCCCACTTTTTTCTCATCTGGGGCGTAGGATTGCCATATGATCCAGGTGTCTAGATTTTGCCCGGATTCTCGGCTTTGCCCCCCTGTGCTTTGTTTGACCACTAGCTGACCAGAATTCTCAGTTTTCATTTTTTTAAAAAAAAAAAAGAAGGAAGAGAGTTGGCATCACATACGTGTTTCTGGGTGTCTGCTGTGGGGAGGGGAAGAAGAAGAAGAGTTTGGATTTATACTCTGCCTTTCACTACCCAAAGGTGTCTCAGAGCGGCTTACAAACCCCTTTCCCTTCCCCTCCCCACCACAGACACCCTGGGAGGTGGGTGGGGCTGAGAGACCTCCGACAGAAACGGCTCTTTTTCGAGGACAGCTCTTATCAGAGCTACGGCTTGCCCAAGGTCATCCAGCCAGGTGCAAGTGGAGGAGGAGTGGGGAATCAAACCCGGTTCTCCCAGATTAGAGTCCGCGCACTTAACCACCACACCAAACTGGGAAGGGAAAGGAGTTTGTGAGCCGCTCTGTGACACCTATGGGTAGTGAAGGGCAGGGCATAAATCCATTCTCCTCCTCCTCCTCCTCCTCCTCCTCTTCTTCCTCCCCCCCCCTCCTCCTCTGGGATGAGTGAGAGAAGGGTGCGGGCAGAGTCTTACACAGATGTCCCAGTTACTCATAAGTAAAGTGCTGGCTGCCGTTCCCCGGGTCTGGGCTCAAGCCTCCCTCCTGCCTGCTAACTTCTTTCTGAATCTTGGCGTCAGTGAGCTGGGTTTCCGCGCGCGAGGCTCTGAGCTAGGGGAGCTGCGGCTCAGACCCCGTTTTAAGACAGGCTCTTTTATAACCTTGGACTAGTAATAAATCATCCGGGGGGGGGGGCACGGGTTGAGAGGGCTTGCGTGTCACAAGGACCCCCGGGGAGCATGCGTAGGAGTCCACGAAACCCAGCTTTTCTGCATGATCCTTCTCTGGACAGCTTTGGAGGCAATCGTAGGCTTCGCGTGCAATGCCACACGTGTGTCCCAGGAATGGCACTTTGCCATTTTTTTGTCCCCATGCGCCGCCTGGCATGCTTGTATGGGAAAAGAAAACGGTAGGAGCTAAGCCTGCTCTTTGCCCTAGATCTTTGCCGGAATGCAGATTGGGGTTCCAAACTCCAGGTTGCAACATACCTGGAGATTTGGGAGGCAGAATCTGGGGACGACGGGTTTCAGGGAGGAGAGGGGCCTAAGCAAGGGAGAGTGCCGTCGGGTCCGCCATCCAAAGCAGCCATTTTTCTCCATGGGAACTGATTTCTGCGGTCTGGAGAGAAGTTGTCATTCCACAGGGATCCCCAGGCCCTACCTGCAGGTTGGCAACCCTGATACAGGGTTGTTTGTGGGAAGGCAGCCACTTAGGATCGAGAGTCCTCCTGATTAGCCTAGCAATCCTGCGTCGGTCGTGTTCCTTGAACGCACGGAAGAGTGGCAGAGCGCTTCGAGAGCGAGAGAGGAGGGCGTGCGTATATGTCTGTGTTTGCTCTTGATGTGTAAATAAGAGAACGAGAGTGTGAGCATGTGGGTCTTTGCTCTCTGGCACAAGACGGGGGAGCTGGGAGTGGGCGGAGGGTTTGCGTCGCCAGGCCTGGCCATCTGTTGCGCTCTAGAGGTGCCGATTTGATAGTACGGGCTCTTTGGAAACACGTTTTCATATACGTTGTATTGATCTCCCCTCTTTTTCCTCTCCCCTTTTCAGGTTTCTCCCACCTGCCGAATGGTCTGTACCCTTCGTACATTCCCTTGAGTCACCTGGAGCCTCATAACAGCGGGAGCCCCTTGCTCGCTCAGCTGGGCCAGCACAGCCTCTTTGAGTCTCCAAAAGGTCAGTCAGTCTCTGCTTCACACTCTCTGCTCCCTTCTTTGGTGCTCTCTTCAGCTCCCTTTGCACTCGGATGAAGGAGACTCGGGGTGAGTGGGTTGTCCGTACGAGTGACTGCTTTCTTTCCTCTTCTGTGGCAGTTCATTTTGCACGTTACGTGACTTTACTGGTTTGTGATGTCCCTGCTATCATTTGTCCCCTTTGGTTTGCACACAATGGCTGTGGCTTACTTTGAGTCCTTGAGATACAGTAAGCCATAAGTCATAGTAACGTGATGGACTCTTGCAAATACGTGTTGTTTTCTTTCCAGTTTGGTGTAATGGTTAAGTGCGCGGACTCTAATCTGGGAGAACCGGGTTTGATTCCCCGCTCCTCCACTTGCACCTGGCTGGATGACCTTGGGCAAGCCGTAGTTCTGATAAGAGCTGTTCTTGAAAAAGAGCAGCTTCTGTCAAGAGCTCTCTCAGCCCCGCCTACCTCCCAGGGTGTCTGTTGTGGGGAGGGGAAGGGAAAGGAGTTTGTATGCCGCTCTGAGACACCTTTGGGTAGTGAACGGCGGGGTATAAGTCCAATCAGTTTGGTGTAGTGGTTAAGTGCGCGGACTCTGATCTGGGAGAACCGGGTTTGATTCCCCACTCCTCCACTTGCACCTGGCTGGATGACCTTGGGCAAGCTGTTGTTCTGATAAGAGCTGTTCTTGAAAAAGAGCCGTTTCTGTCAAGAGCTCTCTCAGCCCCGCCTGCCTCACAGGGTGTCTGTTGTGGGGAGGGGAAGGGAAAGGAGTTTGTAAGCCGCTCTGAGACACCTTTGGGTAGTGAAGGGCGGGTTATAAATCCAATCTCTTCTTCTTTTCCCCCCTGGAGGAAAAGGACTAGGGGGGGGGGTTGTAATCTTGCTGTAGTCTTGCGTAACTTCTGTGGTCTCACGTTTAAAATCGAGTCATGCCTCCGACTTCAGCAGGCAATGTCCGAGAAGTTATTCCACGTGTTCCTGTTCCTCCTGCGTGTTCAGAAAGAGAGACCCGCATGTCTTGTGGATATGGATGTGTTTCTCCACCCACTTTGCCATATTTGTCTCTTGAACTGACCGTGCGGGTCTTTTATTGTGAATGAGAGTGCTTTGTGAAATACAGCCTTTCCTCGATAGAAAGGTCCGGAATAGGAGCCTTTCTCATTTCTCCCCCTCCTTTCCTTGCAGATGGATTTTACCTCACCAGCCACGCAGGACAGTCCGCCTTGCACCCGCCGGGCCCTCCCTCGCGGACAGCGTCCAACCCCACCCCAAACTCCCTGCTCCGGGAAAAAGACCTTGGCCCCCTGCACAGGAACTCAAAGGAAACGTTGAAAGACCCCGCCCGCAAGGAGAGGGCGAGCCGGAGCGACCTCTCCTTGCCCGTGACCAAGAAGGAGGGCAAGCTGAAGGAGGAGGCCCGGCCCCACAGCGTGGTGGATCTCACACTGGACACCAAGCCCGACAGCGACAGGAAAGTGAGCGTCCCCGAGAAGGCGGTCAAGGCCGGGGAGCGGTTGTCCCCTTTCCTGGCCGAGCACGTGCCGAACCGGGGGAGCCTTAGCGGAGAACCAAAGTCCAAGAACCCGCTGCAGACCTCTTCGCTCAACAACTGCAACGGCGGCGGGGACCTCCTGGGGAAAGTGCTCGGCTCGGAGCAGGACCGCTGTGCCAAGGACCCGAACCGACACGACGAGAACATGAGGCCTTCTCCTCACCCCTTGCACCCGGACCGGCTGAAGAGGGGGGAGTCCGCGATGGGCTCGGCCGCCGCTTTGCACGTCGCCTGCAGCTGCCCCTCCCCGCACCCGCCCCAACCGGGAAAGCTGACCCCGTCCTCAGCCTTCCCTCCCCAGCCTGTCCATTCCAACATGTATACCATCTTTCCTCTGACCAAGGAACCGGGGAGGGAACACAAAGTCATCGCCCCCACCTTCGTGCCTTCGGTTGAGGCCTACGACGAGAGGAATGGCCCCATCCAGATCGCCTCGCAGGCCCGGGACAACGGCAAAGCGAAAGAGAGAGACGCCTCCGGTGCCACCGCCGCCCGGGTGGGTGTCTTGCAGTCGTTGCCCAGCAGGTGTCTGGGCGACCAGCCCCGCAACGTCCTGCCCCAAGATTTCCCCGGCCATGGTGATGCCAAACACATGGAAGTCCTGAGGGAGAAAAGCTCCGTTATCCGGGCCAACTCCATGGTGCTGAAGAGACAGGGGGCTTCGGAGAACGTCTCGAACAGGCCGAGGCTGAGCTCCCCCGAAAGCAGGGAGTTCCTCCCTTCAAAAGACTTGCTGAAACCCAGCCCGGAGGTGGAACACCGCTCCTGCGAGCGGGACCGGTTTCAGAGATCCGGCTGCAAAGAGGCGGCTAAGATATATGGGACGTTGGACTCCTCTTCTCCCTCCTCCTCCTCCTTCTCCTCCTCTTCCCGGCAGCCTCTCGATCACGGGCCGCTGAAGCCCCCCGAACAGAAATGGAAGCCTTTCGAGATGGGCAATTTTGCCACCACCCAGATGGCCGTCCTGGCCGCCCAGCATAACCACGCCAACCGGGTAGAGGAAGAGGCCAAGAAGGCGTACCTTGACCCCGGCGGCCTGCAGAGATCTACAGCGGCAGGTCCCCGGAGCGCCCCGGAAGGCCTCCACCCTACCTCGCACGGCGAAGGCTCCGCCATGCAGAGCCTCATCCAGTACAGTGGCAGCTTCGCCAAGGAGACGTCAGCGCGGCAGGGGGGTGGGAAGAAGAGTCCGTTCGGGGGGCTGGGCAGCATGAAGCTAGACCCCTCCCAGCAAGGCCTTTCCAAGATCCAGCAGCTGCTGCCCCACCAAACAGGCAAGCAGTTAAAGAAGGAGCCTGAGAGGCCGGAAAGCGCCAAGTCCTTTGGGCGCGAGAGCATCGGGTCTCAGGGGGAAGTGGAGGTGCGGCATCTCCCCGTGGGCATCGCCGTCGCCGTGGCCCGGCAAAAAGACAACAGTGGCCACAAGCCGGGGCCGAACCTCCTGGACCGGGATCGCTCCCTCTCCCTGGGAAGCATCAAAGGTAAGACCTAGCCTGGCTTTTAAAGAGGTGTGGGAACAGGCCCGTAGCTAAGACTTTTTTTAAGAGGGGGGGCATTTAAATCTCTTAGGGGGCACTGGCTGTCAATTTAATCTGGGGGAGAAGGCCGTGACACCCTGGGCCAGATGGGAAGCCAGGGGGCCTGGCCGACGAGTCGTCCTAGCCCCGAGATTCCCCCCTGCTGTAGCTACGGGCCCGTGAGGGAAGGAACTGGCGGAGTATGGCTTGGCTGACTTGCAGGGCCTGGAAATGCTTTTTTTTTTTAGCGATACAGTATTTGGGAGATCCTGCTACATAGGACTGGTTCTTTGACCCTGATTGCACCTTGTTAGTTTCAGAGGGCCGCTGTATTGGCCGGTAGTAGAAGAGCTCGATTCGAGTCCAGTAGTGCCTTCTTTTCTGCGCGGGAGCTTTCCAGAGTCCCTTTATCAGATTATACCCCTCGCTAAAAGCCATTCTCGCACACCCTGGGCTGGATAAAATCTGTCGAAACCCAGCAGTCTCTGAGCGACCACTAAGTGGATCCGAAAGGAGGCGTGCCCAAGCCAAAGAGCGCCGCGTTTGTTTTTATCCTTCCACCTGTGTTCTCTCTCTTTCTGACACTGTCGAATGTTGACCGCTCCCTCCCTGCACATGTGCAGTCAGTCACTCGTGTTCCCCTCCCCTTCTTTGATTCCGACAGGCTTCCCGCTCTCCCCCCCCCACTCTTTATTTGAATGCCAGCACAGTTTTTAAGGCAAAGTGTGACCGTTAATTGCCTGGTTTCACTTTCATTCCCCGTCCCCGGATACTGGAGCGACGATGGGAGAGAACCGGCTCATGAACGAAAATTTGTGACGAATTTTAGGTGGTTCGTGCGTTGCAGGGCGACCAGCACAAACTTTCCACGAACACTGATGTTGTTCAAAGTAACAACTTGGTGGGCATGTAAAGGAGCATCCAGGGAATGTCCCCTGCAACTCTGATGTCTTTCGTGTCTCGAGTTTGCACGGGATCTGTTTTATGCGCTCCTGAACCTTGGTCATTTAGACAGGTGCAGGTTCAGGAGTATATAGAACGGATCCTGTGCAAGCTAGGGACACCAAACTCACAAGGGACCTCTCCCGGCTGCTCCTCGACACACCTTCCAAGTTTGGTGTCTCTAGCTTGTACAGGAACGGTTGTATACACTCCTGAACCTGTACCTGTCAAAACGAACGCCTGTGCAAGTTAGAGACATCAAACTTGGAGGGCATGTAGCGGAGCATCTGGGAGAGGTCTGCTGTGAGTTTGGTGGCTCTAGTTTGCACAGGATCCATTATATACTCTCCTGAACCTCCTGCCTGTCAAAATGACTGCCTGTCAGCTGCCATTTTGACAGGTGCAGATTCAGGAGGTTCGGGAGTGTGTAGAGCAGACCCTATGCAAGCTAGAGACACCAAACTCCCAGAGGGACACCGGCTGACTCTCCTCTACCTGCCCTTCAAGTTTGGTGAGTATTGGATTTACAGGGTCTGAGTTATACCTCCCCAAAGTATGTGCCCCTAGGAACGTGCTTTCTGGGGCGATCTCAGGCGGTCATTTCCCATGGGGGGATCTTCTTTGGGAGGGGGGCATAACTCAGACCCCATAAATCCAATCCTCACCAGACTTGGAAGACAAGTAGGGAAGAATCAGCTGGCCATCCCCTATGTTAGGTGTCTCTAGCACACCAGGGGGCCATCGTACTGCCTCACCACTGGTCCATAAAGCCCCTAAAAAATTCCCCATCCACATCCATCCCTAGAGAGAACCCCCCTGGACCAATCCATCTTGCAGTGAGTGAGACCGGCCAACAGGTGTCACTCTTGTGCCACCCAACTATACCGCAGGAAACTTAAAAAAAAAAGAAAGGAAATCAAAGACTGTTAACAACCGAACCTTCGGCTTGTTTACAAGGAAACAAAATCTCATCGGCGCTTCCATCCAAGTAGGCATGCGGAGGGTTGCAGCCCTTATCCCAAGCCAGATCAGTTTTGATTTGAAGCTGTGAATTTCCCACGGAGGGCTGCTTGATAGTTATTTTTTTAAAAAATGTGATTGATTTAGTTGGCCACACTCCAGGATAGTTGTTGTCATTCATGGGGGGGGGTCTTTCTACAAGTGTACACACTAAACAAAAGGTTGGTTATTTGGCTTGTGTTCTTTTAAAAGTCAATATATCAGTGAAAGTAGTACCTGCTGTCATGTATTAAAAAGGTAAAGGTTCCCTTGCTCGAAAGCCATTCAAGTCCGACTCTAGGGTTGCGGTGCTCATCTCCGTTTCCAAGCCGAAGAGCCAGCGCTGTCCGAAGATGTTTCCGTGGTCATGTGGTCGGCATGACTAAACACCAAGGTGTACGGAATGCTGTTACCTTCCCACCGAAGTGGTACCTATTTATCTACTTGCAGTTTCTTGCTTTCAAACTGCTAGGTTGGCAGGAGCTGGAACTCTTCTCCTCCTCCTCCTCCTTCTTTGGGATTGGAGGGCAGCACGGGGCTTGCTGCTGACAAACTTGATAAATAAAATAAGAAATGGAAGTCGGGGAGGGCTGGGCTGGATGGAAAGTTGTGGGGCCTTTACGGTAATTCGGGGGGGGGGAGGCCAGGCCCCTATGGGCCCCACTGTACCTATGGGCCTGGTACTTCTAGGAAAGGAAGGTCAGTCAGTTCAAGGAGAGGTCGAACTGTGGTTCGTCAATGAAGTGCAAGTTTTTACGCAGGAAGCTGCCTGTGTATCTTGCAGCCCAGCCAAAGCACCTTGAAGCCGTGCCATTGCGTTTCAACGGATGAAGCCACGATTTATTGAATTGTAAAATGTGTCTTTTTATGCACGCGGTCTTGGTTTGACTTACTTGTGCGGATAAAATGACTGCTGATCAATGAGGACGAACCTGCTGTTAGAGGCTGGTCCAATAGTTGACGGCCCCGGCCAAGCCCGTTCTGTAGAACTGAAGAAACCTAGATCGAGCTTGTAAAGGGCCGCTCGCCTGTGGCGAGTAGGAATTTGCATCTAGACGACCAGCCTACAAGAGTTCACAAACATCATTGTTGTTTCAGCTTTCTAGGTTGCAAATGTCTAACGCAAGTCTGTGTGAGCGTGCAAGGTGGTTAAACTGTTTGGGCCGCAAGTAAAGTTTGAAGTCCGATAACAAGGGCCTCTGGGCTGTGAAACAAAACGGAATTAGATCATGTACAAATGATCGCTCTCTTCCCACTAAGCGACTGTAGCCTATTCCCATACATTTAGAATAAAGGACTTCCTTCTGGACATGGGGCAGGAATCTTGTGGCAGTCAGACCTCCAGAGCGCGGACTCTAATCTGGGAGAACCAGGCTTGATCCCCCACTCCTCCACATGCAGCTGCCGGTGTGACCTTGGGCCAGTCACAAGTTCTCTCAGAGCTGTTCTCTCAGTCCTTGAGAGAGCCCTCTCAGCCCCGCCTGCCTCACAGGGTGTCTGTTGTGGGGAGGGGAAGGGAAAGGAGATTGTAAGGCGCTCTGAGACTCCGATTGAAGGGCGGGGTATAAATCCAGTCTCCTCCCCCTCCCCCCCACCTCCTTAGAATCATAGAATCATAGAGTTGGTGTCAAGTTCGTACCTCACTTGTCACGTATTGTTACCTACTGATACTACTGCTCTGCAATGTTCCAAGCTGTGGAGTCTTGTGAGCAAAAGATCTCCTTTGTGGGCTGCCAGTAAAGTGGCGGGCGGGCAATTTGGCTACCGCATCAATTGCTTTGCCATGGAGCCGTCCCTTCCTGAGCCAAGAGAAAAATGTGTGCGCCGGAGGCTAAAAAACTGTGAGCTAGCTCACACTCACTCAGCTTAAAGGGAACACTGCTGCTCTGTTACATCGAGGGTTAACGCCTTTCTTCCCCTCCGACTGCTTTTCGTTTATGTGCATTCCTTAGGGGTGAGTGAGTGTGTGAATCCCTGCTTCGCTGGTCTAGTGCTTGTAGCCGTCTGCACTACCTTGCAGCACTGCATAGATAACATAACGGTTAGTTTGGGGGGCGAGCTTGAAGCTTTGGTGGGCTGTGTGGGAATCGATAATTGGGCACTGGAGGGACCCAGGGGTGGTCCGACACGCTGTATAGGTTTTGCCGAAGTCTGGGGCCGGTTGTTCCAACGCGAACGCTGTGTATGCTTGGATGACCTGTAACCAGTGTTCCCTCTAAGCTGAGTGAGTGTGAGCTAGCTCACAGTCTTTTAGCCTCCGGCGCACACATTTTTATCGTAGCTCAGGAAGGAGGGCTCCAGAGCAGATTAATTTCTGCAGTAGCCAAATTGCTGGCTCACAACTTAAATGCCAAGAGCTCACAAAGTAGAATTTTTGCTCACAAGGCTCCACAGCTTAGAGGGGACATTGCCTGTAACTCTCAATAAATTAATCTTGCTACTACGAGAGTGTTGCAAGAGTACTTGGACCTAAGATCTGACATGATTGAGGTTTACAAGATTATGCATGGGAAAGAGCAGGTAGCGAAAGAGGTACTTTTCTCCCTTTCCCACAATACAAGAACTCGTGGGCACTCCATGAAATTGCTGAGCTGTCGGGTTAGAACGGATAAAAGGAAGTACTTCTTCACCCAAAGGGTGATTAACACGTGGAATTCACTGCCACAGGAAGTGGTGGCGGCTACAAGCATGGACGGCTTCAAAAGGGAATTAGATAGGCATATGGAGCAGAGGTCCATCAGTGGCTCTTAGCCACAAGGTATAGATAGGGACTCTGGGGCAAGTGATGCTCTGTCTTCTTGGTGCTTGGGGGGGGGGGCAAAAGTGGGAGGGCTTCTAATGTCCTGGCCCCCCTGGTGGACCTCCTGATGGCACCTGGTATTTCTGGCAACTGTGTGATACAGAGTGTTGGACTGGATGGGCCTTTGGCCTGATCCGACATTGGCATCTCTTATGTTCTTATGACAGTTGGAAGGGTTCTTCTTCTTCTTCTTCTTCTTCTTCTTCTTCTTCTTCTTCTTCTTCTTCTTCTTCTTCTTCTTCTTCTTCTTCTTCCTCTTCTTCCTCTTCTTCCTCTTCTTCCTCTTCCTCCTCCTCTGATATTGTTCAATTCACCTTCCATTGGCTGCAGGACAAAGAGTTCCTGGCCTGTAATGAAGTACCAGAGCTTGTTGCTATCTCATGAATTTGAAAGGGAAAAATGGTGATTTCTGGACAGTGCCTCAAGCTGAAGTCTTACCAATTTGGGGTGGGTTTGGGGGAGAGGGCAGAGCTGTGTGGGAAAGGTTCCGGTCTCACTGGGACCCAGAGGAGGCCAGGGATCTTTTGATCACTGCGGAGTTGCTGACCAGTAAACCCGGATGGGAGGCTGGGGGATGCACTGAAAGAATGGAATATTTTAAATGTTCATGCATACATCAAAATCTTTGTCCGTTCACCTAAGACAGGGGTCCCTTCCAATACTCCCTCTAAGCTGTGGAGTCTTGTGAGCAAAAATCTACTTTGTGAGCGACTGGCCTTAAAGTTGTGAGCGAACGATTTTCCCACCGCATCAATTAGTTTGCTCTGGAGCCGTCCCTCCTGAGCGAAGACAGAGATGTGTGAGCCAGAGCAGAGGTCATTTCGGGGGGGAACGCGGGGGAACGCAGTCCCCGCCGCTTCCGGCCCTCATTCAGCCAGGAGGAGGCAGGAGAAGAGGGAGGGTAAGTTGCTTCCTCCCTGCCTCTCCCCACCCCTGCCTGCCTGGGGCCAGGGAGGGCCTCGGCGGGGCTTCCTTGCACTCCCTCCGGCCTTGCAGGTCCACCTCCGGGCCCCTGATGTCAGGGGGTGTGGCATATGCTAATGAGTTATGCTAATGAGTTCCCCTAGCTCTTTTTCTACGAAATGACCCCTGAGCTGGAGGCTAGAGAACTGTGAGGTAGCTCGCCTTGATTCGGCTTAGAGAGAACACTGGTCCCCAACCTTTTGGAGCCTGCAAGCACACCAGGAGTTCTGACATGACATGCCGAGCGCACCAACAAACGGCTGCCCCAAAATGGCTGTGGCAGGAGGCGGAGCCAGCCCCAAAATGGCTGCCGCAGTTTACCTTAAGTAGGACAATGCAGATCCAGTAGTCAATCAGAAGACTTGCCGGGCAAAGTCCCTCTCTGGCCTTGCCTACTTCCCAAAAACTCTTGGCGGGCACCAGAAACGGTGTCCGCAGGCTCCGTGGTGCCCATGGCACCTTGTTGGGGGACCCAACCTAAGATGTCCAGCGAGAAGAACAAGAAAATACAAGAAACAGGGCTGGTGAACAGCGGAACACTGAGAGGGGCCTGACTTATATGCTGGCTGAGGATGCTGATAATTCGGTGGGAAACAGAATGCACTTGTGACAGCTGCGGTCACACACGCGAAACAATCCACTTCCGGTACTAGGATTGCCAAGTCGATCTTCGCCGGGAGCAGGGGGCTCCCGGCCGGCGTCTGGCGCGTGCGTGCGCGAAGCACACGCGCACCGCATGCACGTCACCCAGAAGTGACGTGACGACGCCAGGCATGCTGGGGGCGGGGCCACGGCCATACAAGGGAAAACCATAGAGGTGACTTCCAGGTGATGCGCATGTCGGGGAGGAGTTCCCCCCGGGGCCCAATCCGGCATGCATGGGAACCGGCCTCTGGGGCGGGGATTGTTTAGTGTGTGTGACCGCAGGCGTTGAGTCCTTTAGTACTGGAAATTTTTAGGACAATACTGGCAAAAGAACAAATGTTAAGCAAATCTCTTGCAACTGCTGAGATGGGTAGATTGACTTTATTTTTGAGAGGACAAGAAGAAGGGAGATTCCAGAGTAACTGGTCAAGATTTTACAAAAGGTTTGAAGGTTTTAGAATGTTGACTTTAACCATAATGCAGAATATCTAGATACAAGCAGGGCTATTTTTGGGCAGGAACGCACAGGAACGGAGTTCCAGCTGGCTCCCAAGTTGGCCACGCCCAGCAGGAACTCATTAGCATAATAGGCCACCCCCAAGAGCAGAAACTCATTAGGATTGGCTACATTAGGGGTGTGTGGCCTAACATGCAAAGGAGTTCCTGCTCCAAAAAAAGGCCCTGGGTTTTGACAACAAACAAGGTAAACAGAATAAGAAGCAAAAGGTGGGTGTGGCCGGATGAGCACACTTCTGGTAACATGGGGGTGTGGCCTAATATCCCAATGAGCTGTGCTGTCAGGGGTGTGGCCTAATATGCTAATGAGTTCCTGTTGGACTTTTTCTACAAAAAAAGCCCTCGATACAAGTATATGGTGATAAAAACTGATGAATATACATTCGTATAACGTAGGAGGTATCTTAACAGACATAATCAGAAGGTATGGTTTTTTTAAATGTTTGTTTGTGTTTAAAAAATAAAAAAACTTTTTTAAAAAAGGACAATACCGGCAGGTAGAGTTAGGGAATGAGGATCAGGGGTCATTTCGTAGAAAAAGAGGTGCAGGAGCTCATTAGTATAACTCATTAGCATAACTTATTTGCATATTCCACACCCCCTGACATCACCGGAAGTGTGTCAGAAGGCAACACCCACTGCAACTTACTTGGCTGCTTCTTGCTCCTCATGGCCCGGGGCTGCTAGGAGCAGGGGGCGGGGCTTGTTGCATGTGCCCGCCCCCTGGGCTCTTTACTGCCGGAGCGCCACTCCTGTGCGCTCCGGCAGGAAATGACCTCTGTTGAGGATTATTATGCGTGTGTGTGTATGTGTTTGCCATGGGTACGCATACACACGCTGGAGATTTGCATTTGTGCCCCTTTCTTCAATGGTCTGGCCCTGTGGGCACATCCAGACAACCATTTCCCCCCCTTGATACTCTGCCACTCCGCCAACCAGTGCGAACAGACGGGAAACCGTTTGCCAAAACCGAGCTAATCCAGACCAGCAAAATGACTAGCGGCGGGTTTTTTTTTGGGGGGGGGGGGGGGGGGGGGAGGAGTGAAATATCCGTGCTGCGCTTCTAGCAATCGATCAATCTCCTAGCGTATACAAATGGAAAGAAATAGATTATTGGCTAGATTGGAAATACAGAGACACCTGGTTATGTTGTCTGTTAGCACAGGAAAGCACAAGAGAGAGAGACTGTTAGATGAAAAAGGAAACCCTTCACCGAATTCACAAATACTTCTCTTGTCGATTTCATGCTCTGAACCTGGAGGCTGGCTAGTCTGACAGAGGACTATTGGCCCAAGACCATTCAGTTAGACGAGAAGGTATTCGAACCTGGATCTCTCACTCTCCACCCCCCCCCACTACTGAAAACACAGTATCTCAGTGGCTTCAGTTGTTGGGGCACGGCGGTGAGTTATGTCTGTCTAAACAAAACATTCAAAGATGTCCAAGCCATATTTCTGTGCCTTCTAATCTGCACCAGAAGCAATATAATGTAAAACGCATAAATATTTAAATGTTTTAAAATACTGTTTGTTGTTCCTCCCCCTCCCCCCAAAAAAAAGCACCGGGGGGGGGGGAATGCACAATTGTTTATCAGCTGCTGTTCTGTTTTATATCTACTGTCTGGATCCAAGATGCAAATGGTTCCCCGTCCCTGTTTAAATGCATGCAAGATTTGGCTTCCGTGAGAACTTTATGTGGGATGGACGAGATGGTTTCCCGGACTGAGAGACACTAGTTTTGTGTGTGGACAGATTCAGGGGGGTAGCCATGTTGGTCTGAAGCCGCAGAACAAAGTTTGAGTCCAGTGGCACCTTTCAGACCCACAAAAGTTTTATTCTGCTAAGATCTGTGACTAGCAGTGAATTAGCATACGGCATATTAAAGGAGTTTGCAGCAGATGCAAGAAGTGAATGATGTCAGATGTGTGTAGTGAGATAAGAAACCGATATCTCTGTTAAGCCCTGGGCATTCCATTGTCCTGAGTGTTCTAATAATCTGCAACTCAGCAATTCTTGTTCTTCTCTGTTTCTGACGTTCCTTTGCGATAAAATATCTACTTTGAGTTCCCCCACTGTGTGTCCTGGAAGGCTGAGGTGTTCTCCTACAGATTTCTCAGTTCTGTGATTCTTGGTGTCAGATTTGTGTGTCCATTTATCCTTTGGCGTAGGGTTTGACCCGTTTGCCCTATGTAGAGAGCTGAAGGGCTTTGCTGGCATTTAACGGCACGTACCATGCGGTGGCTCAAGTGGTGAAGACGCTGAACTGCAGGCTGTGGAAGGTCAGTAGTTCAGCAGTTCGAGACCCGAGTGTGCCGCATGACGGAGTGAGCTCCCGTCTCTAGTTCCAGCTCCTGCCAACCTAGCCGTTCGAAAGCAAGATATTGCAAGTAGATAAATAGGTACCACTTCGGTGGGAAGGTAAAAGCGTTCCGTGCGCCTTGGTGTTTAGTCCTGCCGGCCACATGACCACGTAAACGTCTTCGGACAGCGCTGGCTCTTCAGCTTTGAAACTGAGATGAGCACCGCAACCCTAGAGACGGATTCGACTGGCTTTCGAGCAAGGGAACCTTTACCTTTACCATGTTAGAAGCTAAGCAAGTGAGTGAGCCTGGGATGATTGTGTTGTCCAGTGATTGTGTTGTCTGAGAGGTGTGCAGGGGAGAGAGAGAGAGAGGAAGAATTGAAGGCATTTTGATGCTAGCCTTTGCAGAATGCGCCTTCAGTTTATGAGTAGGGGGAAGAAAATCTGGTCTGGATTTGGGATTTTTTTTGGGGGGGGGTTAATTTTCTTGCCGTCAGCTTGCAAGCTTGAGTTCCTTTCCGTGCACATTCCGGGGGCTCTTCCACCTGGCTGTGTTCCCCCCCGCCCCCCAACTGCCCAGTTCCCCCTCCTTTGCCCTCCTGGCGTCGGGTTGGCGGGTGTCTTGGCAAGAAGCAAACGCATTCATTCTGTTGGAGAGACGTCTCTCTCCCCCCCCCCCCAACCCCATCAGCTTTATTTTCGAAAGAGAGGGGAGAGACTTGGATACCTACCAATCCGTCTGCCACGACATGGGAAGTTCGGCGTTTTTGTTTTCAGGGCCTGGTTTCAGGGCCTCGTTTTTCTCCCCACTGGCAACTCTTTTCTGCACTGCCTGTACGGTTGCCAAGTCTGGCTTAGGAAATTCCCGGAGGTGTGGGGGTTTCAGGGTGGATTTGATTTAAACCAAGTGGATATAAATCGTGATTTAAAATCACAATTTAAACCACTAGTCCGTAAGGCTCGGTTTAAATCATGGTTTTCCTACATAAAGGCTCAGTCTTGCTGGCCTTAATATTTACAACCCAGATGACGGTTCCGTTTTAGTATAATAACTTTTCGGGTTAGTTGTAATGCTCCCTCTAAGCTGTGGAGTCTTGTGAGCAAAAATTCTGCTTCGTGAGCTACTGGCATTGAAGTTGTGAGCGAGCGATTTGACTGCTGCATCAATTAGTTTGCTCTGGAGCCATCCTTCCTGAGCTGAGACAAAAATCTGTGAGCCGGAGGCCAAAAAACTGTGAGCTGGCTCACACTAACTCAGCTTAGAAGAAGAAGAGATTGGATTTATACCCCGCTCTTCACTTGGAGTCTCAGAGCGGCTCACAAGCTCCTTTCCCTTCCCCTCCCCACAACAGACACCCTGTGAGGTGGGTGGGGCTGAGAGAGCTCTGACACAAACTGCTCTTTTTCAAGGACAGCTGTGCCAGAGCTTGTGACTGACCCAAGGTCACATCAGCAGGTGCAAGTGGAGGAGTGGGGAATCAAACCCGGGTCTCCCAGATTAGAGTCCGCACACTTAACCACTACACCAAACTGGCTTAGAGGGAACACTGGTTAGTTGTAGTTGTATCAGAAACTTGAAATAGATCATTATGAAGTCATCGCAAGGTGAACTGTCTCCGGTTTAATTGGTTAATCCATATTTGGACAACTTTTCTGTCGTACTTTACTGGGAGGAGAAAAATAATAATCGACAATAACCATTTAAATTGTTTTATTTAACTAGAACGGTAACATTATATGGCATATTCTTGTACTTGCGTAAACATCCGTGAGGGTACACCCACAAAGATCTCAAGATTTCTGGAGTATTCTGCTCAAAAAGTTTCACTTTCATTTGTCCCGGTTGCCCCTCCCACCTCAGCTTAGCTCTTTAATATTTCCTCCTTAGTATGACCTGAGAGCCAGTTTGGTGTCGTGGTTGAGTGTGCGGACTCTAATCTGGGAGAACGGGGTTTGATTCCCCACTCCTCCACTTGCAGCTGCTGGATGACCTTGGGCAAGCCGTAGTTCTGATAAGAGCTGTTCTTGAAAAAGAGCAGTTCTCAAAAGAGCTCTCTCAGCCCCACCGACCTCACAGGGTGTCTGTTGTGGGGAGGGGAAGGGGAAGGAGTTTGTAAGCCGCTCTGAGACTCCTCTGGGTTAGTGAAGGGCAGGGTAGAAATCCAATCTCTTCTCTCTTCTTCTTCTATTCTACCCCAAACCATCTTATATTAATTGAACGTCTTGAAGCTTAGCACTTAAGAGACAAGGGGTGGATTCTTTGTGCATAGATTTGCAGAGGACCAATAGGGCTGAGGTCTCTTTAGCTCTGTATGTTTATTTCATAACATTTTTGCTGTGAAGAAGAGGCATGCGATCTCTGCAGACACACATTTGCAGTTTTGAGAACTGTAAAACCAAGCATCTGTGATCATATCTTCTAGATAGGAAAAAAAATTGCCGAATAACCTTACAGAAACCTCTGGAAGAGCAATGATGGATTAATGAGATTCATTTACCAAAAATTTTAAGCATTGCATGAATAGACAGCCTCATGCTACATAATTAGAAACTAATTAGAAACTACAAAAAAAAATTTTTTTGTTGAAAGGTGGAAGCGTTTATATATATGGATAAATAATCAGTAGATGTTATAGACTCAAAAGGATATAGATTTGTCTGTAGATGCTTTGCAATGTGTTTAGAAAACCGAAAATAAAACTTGGAAAGAAACTAATCCTTATTCCATGATAAATAACCTCTGGAGTATGATGTATCTTAAACAGAAAACTATCTTTAGATTCTTCCCTCAAAAAGCATTTTATTTTTAAAAAATCCAATTTAAATTTAAAAAGTCCAATTTAGATAAAAATAGCTGCTTTTTTAAAAAATGTTGATTTTTATCCACCCTTTGGGGGTTCGCCTCGTGAAGACAGGGACCTCCGTGGGGTACAACGCCACAGAACCCATCCACCAAAGCTGCCGTTTTCTCTGGGGGAACTGATCTCTGTAGTCCGGAGAGCTGTTATAATTCCGGAAGATCTCCAGGCTACACCTGGAGGTTGGCGACCCAAGGCTCAGCTCTTGGTTTTCCCACAGCCTCACTCTCCCTTGCTCCTTTGCTTTGTTTGGAGCCAAGGAACGGGAGTCTGGTAGGCAAGGGTAGATTTGTTTGTTTGAGCCATTCGGAGGGGGGTGCGCCGCCCCCCCATCTCCCTCCTCCGCCCCCCGCCCCGCCCCCTGGCTGCGTTAAATGTAATTTACTGAGCAGAACTAAAAGCCTGCAAACAAGGGTTGCATTCTGTCGGGCTGTCGGGGCCGTTGCTAAGCAATGGAATTGGCTTTCATAAGGAAAACAAGGCCTTGCTTTTCTCTGCCCTCCCCAGCTCTTTCCCCGTCCTTGTGTGCCAAGAGACGTTTTACTAATAACATTAGTTTGCTTGCGCCCGAGTGAAGGGTGCTTGAACGTTCAAAACCTTTTAAGAATGAGAAAAGCAAGGCTTTGCTTGACTAATCTTGTAGGATTTGGCAAGTCGAACCGCACCGCATTTAATGGGGGGCATTGGTTGCCATGGAAACAGGGCCTAAGATCCCCTCCCCTCCCCCCCCACACACTGTGCATAACTGATTGAATTTTGTATGCGCTTCGTGCGTCATGTTGGTGTATTTATAAAGACAAGGCCCGGCCATTGAGCCGCGAGAGACAATTGCTGGTTTGTAAATGGGGGGCGTGGGGGCGGGGTGGGGGAACGAACCGTCCCGTTTGCAGGAAGCGGCTGACATTTTGTGCCAAAGCATGTTGGGGCGACGCCGGCGGTTAAATTATTTGTGGCGGTGACGGGCTTTTAAATGTGCCCCACTCCCCTTCATAAATAACAGCTTGGAATAATAATATTTCTGGCAAAATATCAAGGCGACTTAAAAAAAAAAAAAGATAGAGAGAGAGACTTGGCTTCTGAAACCGACTTGGCGCGCCCAGGAGGACGAAAGGGAGGTGGTGGAATCCAGTCCCAGACAGATTCAGTCAACGATTCGGTTCCTTCTCCAGCCAACGGAGCGGCAGCCAGGCATTTTATTAAATAAAGAGCGAGCCCTGGAAAGAGGAGGGGAAGAACCCGGAGCTGACGCAGGCTGCCTGTTGGCCGAGTTTTGTGAGCTCTAAAATAACCCACATCAGGCGGCGTTAAATACACAGTTCTCTCTCTGTGTGTTTTAGCTGCAAAAATTGGCAGGCCGCACATCCCGTGGTGTGAGCTGTCGGGGTATGGGTCTCCACAGGAAGGTCTGAGGGGACCTAAGTGTGAGACTCGGGGCTTGAATGGCCTCCCAGCAGTGTTCCCTCTAAGCTGAGTTAGTGTGAGCTAGCTCACAGTTTTTTAGCCTCTGGCTCGCAGATTTCTTTCTCAGCTCAGGACGGAGGGCTCCAGAGCACACTGATTTAATGCAGCAGCCAAATTGCTCGCTCAGACGCTTAATGCCAATAGCTCACAAAGTAGAATTTTTGCTCACTAGTCTCTACAGCTTAGAGGGAACATTGCCTCCCAGCGTTTCCCACAGATTAAAATGAGAGACCGGTTTGCAGACTTGCGTCAAGGCCCTGCGGCCCGAGCCACCCTCCTCGGCCACCAAACATCACCCGTTGCCAGTCAGCTTTCCCGCTGACCGCACACTGCAATTATTTCCTCACCAAATAATCTCTTCTGCACCTCCTTTTTTTTAAAACAAAAAAACAACCCAAAAGACTGTATTTATTCTTTTGAGTAAAGGTGTACTAGGAAAACACAGTTTCAAGTGGTAGCTGTGTCGGTCTGCAATAGAACGACTCAGGGGTCATTTTGTAGAAAAAGAGGTGCAGGAGCTCATTAGCAGAAATCATTAGCATAACCTATTTGCATATGCCACTCCCCCTGACATCACCAGAAGTCAGAAGGCAACAGCCTCTGTTCAGGCTCCACTGGACTGTTTTGGATTGCTAGCTATGGGGGGGGGGAACGTGCAGATCTGCCCTCACAGAGGAGGGAGAGCTTGTACCTGAATAAAACTTGGTCTTAAAGTTGGACTGTTTTAGATTGCTAGCGGGGGGGGGGCACAGATCTGCCCTCACACGGATCTCGGCAGGGGGGGGGGG
>NW_015160900.1:151141-169014 GCF_001447785.1 Gekko japonicus | reverse complement strand
AGAGAGAAAGGAGAGAAAGAGGGAAAGAAAGAGGGAGAGATGGAAAGAAGGAGGGAAACAGGGAAAGAAGGAGGGAAAGAAAGAAGGAAAAAAGGAGGAAAAGAAGGAAAGAAAAAGAAGGAAAGAAAAAGAAGGAAAGAAGCAGAAGGAAAGAAGGAGGGAAAGAAAGAGGGAGAGAAGGAGCAGGGGGCGGGGCTTGTTGCATGTGCCTGCCCCCTGGGCTCTTTACTGCCAGAGCTCCGCTCCTGTGCGCTCCTGTAGGAAATGACCCCCGGAACTACTAGATTTTAGTCTGGTAGAACCTTAGAGATAGAATGCTAGCATCTAGGCGGGACCCTAGAATTACAGCCCATCTCCAGATGTCAGAGATCAGTTCCCATGGAAAAAATGGATGCTCTGGAGGGTGGACTCTCTATGGCCTTGTACCCCACTGGGCCCCCTGTCCTCCCCAGACTCCGTCCCCAAATCTCTAGGAGTTTCCCAATAGGGTTGCCAGGTCTTAACTGCGTCCTTGCGGGAGGCACCAGCCTGTCTCCCAGGCTCTTCTGGCGTGCATGCTGTGATGACGTCACCCAGAAGTGACATCGTCACGTCGGGCACATCGTTCAGGGGACGCTCTAGCATTTGAGTTTTAAAACTCTATGGTAACCGTAGAGTTTTTACCCAAATGCTACAGTGTCCCCCACGCAATGTGCCCAGGTTCAAATCCCCATCCTCCTCCAAAGTTTGCTGGGAGAGCATGGGCCAGTCACATGCTTCCAGCCTAAACTAGGGTTGCTAGCCCCCCCCCCACACCGTGGGGGGCTATGGGGGCAGGGTTGCTAGATCCTGGAGATTTGGGGGTGGAGCGTGGGGAGGACAGGGACCTCAGTGGGGTACAAGACCATAGAGTTAGGGTGGACCTGTCCTACCTTGCATCCAGTGGGGGCTCGGCGGGACGACAGTGTCACCCGGAAGTGACGTCACTGCGTCGCTGACGTCAGGGTGACACTCTAGTTTTTGTGCAAAACTCTATGGGTTTCTTCCCCTTTGAAACCATAGAGTTCGCCCAAAACGTAGAGTGTCACCCCTCGACGTGCATCCAGTGGGGGCTCGGTGGGACGACAATGTCCCCCAGAAGTGATGTTACTGCGTCGCTGACGTCAGGGTGACACTCTAGTTTTTGGGCAAAACTCTATGGTTCCCCCCCCTTCAAAACCATAGAGGTTGCCCAAAACGTAGAGTGTCACCCCCCCGGCATCGGCGACACTATGACATCACTTCTGGGTGATGGGGACGTTGTGCGGCCTCGGAGGACAGGTAGAGTGAAAATGTACGAGGAAAATGGAATACCCGCATGCAAAGTGCTGAGAGCAACTCCGTCTTGGCAAAGCAGATCCATATTGCGGATGGCGGCTGAGTGGGAACTGTGGCTCATTTAAGGATGGATAGAAAAAGTCATGGCTGGAAGGAGATTTGAGCAGGGGTTTAATGCTCTTTGCTCCTAGTTTCTTAACCTCTCCCCTCCCCCCCCCCGAATTAATATCAGCAGAGCTTTTTTTGTAGAAAAAGCCCAGCAGGAACTCATTAGCATAATAGGCCACACCTAACAGCAGAAACCCATTAGCATAATAGGCCACACCCCTGACAGCACAGCTCATTGGCATATTAGGCCACACCCCCATGTTCGCAGAAGTGTGGTCATCCAGCCACACCCACCTTTTGCTTGTTATTCTGTTTACCTTGTTTGTTGTCAAAACCCAGGGCTTTTTTATAGCAGGAACTCTTTTGCATGTTAGGCCACACACCCCTAATGTAGCCAGTCCTAATGAGTTTCTGCTGTTGGGTGGGGCCTGTTATGCTAATGAGTTCCTGCTGGGTGTGGCCAACTCGGGAGCCAGCCGGAACTCTGTTCCTGTGCGTTCCTGCCCAAAAATAGCCCTGATATATCAGAATTAGGAAAGGCATGCTAGATTCAATTCCAGGAGCACGTTTAGAGACCTGCAAGATTTTTCAGGGTGCGGGGTTTCAAGAGTTCGGGCGCCCAGTGTCCCCTGCCCAAATTAAACACCCCAAATTCATCTTACCTCCCCGGCCCCTTTTTAAATCTTGTCTGCACGTCATCACTCAAGGCTCTGTTTTGTTGTGGAAACCTTATGTTTTGAGTTCAGGTTTTTGCCCTGATGGCTGAATTCCCACCCGACCCCCACCTCCAAAGGTGCCTGTATGATGGGTTGCGCAGCATGCATTGGCCAGTGCTTGTGGAGTGACTAGCAACAAGCTTGCTGCACAACTCGCCCTGCTTCCCTTTTCCCAGAGGAATTCTGGGGATTGTCGTTCCGAGAGTACCAGAAAAGAACTCGGATTCGCCTGTCGGGGAATTCTCGGTGCCCTCCCTGAATTTCTGCGAGCAACCGGCCTTGGCTGTTTGTGACAACTGTAGTTCCTTTGGACTCTAGGGCACGGGCGCTCGGACGAAGACTGCGGGGATGACCGGCCACGCCATCGGCATAGCCACCTCTTGGCCAGTTGTCTGGAACGAGACCAGGAGAAGATGCTCAGGTGACTCTTCTGGGGGGTGGGGGCTTTATTCGGAGCATCCTGAGACGTGCTTTACCCTCTAGGTGGAGGCGGAAAATGAACATCAACATCTGAGTGTTGGTAGCACGTCATTTCCCCTTGGAGAGAGGCCCCCGTCCCTTATGTGCCCAGGGAAACCTGGACCGCCACTTTAGGGTCAGGAAGCCATTTTTCTCCCAGGCCAGTTTGGCCGGGGATCCTGGAGGTTTTTGGTCATCTTCTGGGCGTGGAGATGGGGTGAGTGGAGGGGGAGGTATTTGTGAATTCCTTGCATTGTGCAGGGGGTTGGACTAGATGACCCTGGAGGTCCCTTCCAACTCTATGATTCTAACACCATCAGTGTGGAAATCCAGAGGAGGCCCATAGACATTTAGGATCTCTCCCCGACGGCCCTTGGGAGTTTCCCAGCTTCTTGCATCCCTAGATATACCATTGCATGTGGCTTTTGTATTTTCAGGGGAACCCAATCAAGGGGTGCCGTTTCTCACCTTCTGTCTTTCCCCTCTTTGGATTCAGCCCAAAGACCTTCCGATATTTATTTGCAGTATTTGCGGCCCGCCTTTCTCACTGGGACTCAAGGCAGATTACGCAAAATGACGGTCTAAAAGGAATAAGTTGTTTTGCAAACAATCATGTGTAGCTAGAGCAGCAACGGGAGAGGAGAGGATGAAAATGAACCGTACCAGGAGACCCAGAAGGCCTCTGAAATAAGCACTTGTTCACCGTTCCCTGGACATTCCACAAAAGGGTGTTTTCATAAACTGTGGCACCATGACCGAATGTCCCTGTCTAGTGTTCCGAACCGCCACACCTTAGACAGAGCGGGGGGGGGGCAGAACTCTGAGAGTTCTGATAGATCCGTACGGAAGGAGATATTAACTATGGAGGCCCAGGTAGCAGCCACTGCCAGGTCGGCCTTTTACCATCTTAGGCTGATTCGGAAGTTGGCTCCCTTCCTCGACCGCGACGACCTGGCTACAGTGATCCACGCAACGGTCACCTCGAGGCTAGACTACTGTAACGCTCTCTACATGGGGCTGCCTCTGTCGCAAATCCGGAAGCTGCAGCTAGTGCAGAATGCGGCGGCCAGGCTGTTGGTGGGTCTCCCTAGTTGGGAGCACATCTGGCCTGTGCTGAAAGCGCTGCACTGGCTGCCGATAGCGTACCGGGTTCGTTTCAAAGTGCTGGTTCTTACCTTTAAAGCCCTATATGGCCAGGGTCCGACATACCTGAGGGACCGCCTTTCCCCATATATACCCCAAAGAGCACTACAGTCTGGGGCACAACATCGCCTAGTGATTCCAGGCCCCAAGGAGGCCTGGCTTGCTGCAACCAGGGCCAGGGCCTACTCAGTGGCGGCTCCTACCTGGTGGAATGAGCTCCAAAATTGTTCCCCTCCCAGTCAGGCATGTTGCACTCATGGTTATTGTGTTTGGCATTTATTCACACCTTGCAATACTTTTTTTGGGGGGGTATCCATCCAAAAAAAATATGCCCGGCGTCTCAATCCCCTCACTTTCCCCCTTTTCCTGCAGAGAAAGCAAAGAGCTGGCCGACTTTGCTCGGATCCATCCCGCCGGCTGTGCCGCCAACGGCTTGAACTCCAACCTCATGGTGACTGGAGGGCCTCCCCTGACCGGCTCAGGGCGATGGTCGGCCGATCCTGCCGCACACTTGGCGGCCCACCCCTGGTTACCGAGGACCGGTAGCCCCTCCATGTGGCTCGCGGGCCACCCCTACGGTGAGTCAGCAGGGCGACGAGGCAGGGTGCAGGTCTCAGCTTACGTGGTCGGGCTCGAAATCCAAAGAGTTTAAGAACAGGAGGGCTGTGCTGGGATCAGGGGGGGTCACTTGTAGAGCTGCAGAACTTGAACACTTAACTGGTACCGATAAAGTCTCCATCTGACATAGCGGACATTTATGGATTTTAGTTTATTACTTCATTGGTTTGTTGTTTTATCTGCTTTGTTTATGCCGCGCTTTACTCCCCAGTGAGGACATGAAGCGGCTTACATGGTTCCCCGCCTCTCCATTTTACCCTCGCAACAATCCCGTGAGGTCAGTTAGGCAGAGAGTGTGTGACTGGCTCAGGGCCCCCCAGTGAGCTTTCTGTGGCAGAGTGGGGGATTCGAACCTGGATCTCGTAGATCCTAGTCTGACGTTCTGACCACGACACCTCACTGGCTGTAGTTTGCCTTTCTTTTTAAAGGCTTGAGGCGGATTGGTTTCATTTGTCCTCCGCGGCACCATTCCCACCACACTGCTGTCCCCCAAAAGGAGGCGGCGGGATCCCAAATTTGTCAGTCCCCAGCTGCAAATTCTGTGTGCACGGTACCCCTCCCCAACATCTGCAGAAGCTTTACGATGGCTGCGGTCACATGGAGCATTAGCCACGCTACAGAGACGGAAGATAGGCGGATTTTCCGGGCGCGATCACAGCGCCACATCTGGGAAGCGTAGAGCTCCCGTGGCGAACCCGAGGCTTCCCGCCGAAGATGCGAGGTAAAAAACTAGTACCTCCGAGGTACTAGTTTCCGGAAATCGCGGGGCAAGGGCGGGCCCTGATCGCTTTTCCGGCGTTAGGTCGTGACATCCGGCGCCCGCCCATGTCCCGTTGCTAAAAGTTTTTTTCCCCCAAGTCTCCACAGGATGCACACAAGCACCCAACAGCGCATGCGCACACTTCATTTAAAAACAAACAACACAGCCCCCTCCTCTTTTCCGTACCCTCCCCACTCCTGGCTCGGCCTGCTCGAGAGGAACTCTCTGCACCGGGCGGCAGAGGGGGAGGTGCAGGGGGGGCGTGGCGGGAGGGCGGCCCGGCTGAAGCTCCTCCTGGAGGGGACTGGATAGGAGGACACAGTTTGCATTCCTCTGCAGCCCTGGAGGGGGTTAAACCCACAGAGCCTTTTGCTAGAGAGACCGCTTCTTTGCCGCGCCGCAGGATTGTCCTGTGATCGGCACCTCCCCCCTAACCACGGGACCTGGACGGGACCTCTACGGGACGTCTGATCGCGCAACCGCGCGTTATTTTGCTCCGGGGCAAACAGCCACGCTTCCCCCCTCCATTTTCCTGCCCGTGTGACCGGGGCCGATCTCAGGTTTCATTCCCATCTCTTAAAATGTGTGAAAAGCGTTGTGAAGTCACACCTGATTTATGATAATCCCATTTTTGAAGGCAAGAGATGAACAGAGGTGGTTTGCCATAGCCTGCCTCTGCAGAGCAGCCGTGGACTTCCTTGGTGGTCTCCCATCCAAATACTAACCACGGTCGACCCAGCTTAGCTTCTGAGATCTGAGAATATCAGGCTAGCTTGGGCTATCCAGGTCAGACCAAAATAACAACAACAACAACAATAATAACAGTTGTCAGTTCTCATGGTTGTAGGACAGTAATGTCCCAGAAACGTATGGAAGATTTACGGTTGCATTGAAACCGTGGGGCGCTTTCACACACACTAAACAATGCACTTTCTTTTTTAAAAAAAAATTATTAACTTTTTAATTTCAACTTTACAATTCTTCAAAACAGACTTAACATACATAATTTTGCTTTATTTGATTTCCCCCCAATATTATATATTCGTACGATATAATATTCGTTACACTTTGTAACCAACTAAAATAAATCATGTTGTGATAAAGGGGATTATTTGGAATAATATCTTTTTCTATCATAAAACTTATAACGGGGTACCAAACTGCTACTATTTTCTTATTATAGCTTAAAGGAGATGCATTTGTTAAAGTAAGAGACATTTTCTTTAAAATAAAATAACCCCAGATTCGGTTGTACAACTGTGATATTGTCGGGGGATTTTTCTCTATTTTGAGACTATAAGTGAATAACACACTTTCAATCCACTTTGCAACTGGATTTTACTGCGTTAAATGGCAAAATCCATTTGCAAACAGTCGCTGAAGTGGATCGAAACGGCATTATTTAGCACGTGTGAAAGCATCCCATGTCTTTTCTCTGCCCGGCTCGTTGGAAGCATTACAGCCCCTTTTTAAGGTGGTCCAATTTAAAAAGTCTGCTCAGGCATCTCCAGAGCATTGCGGGTGTCTTTGCTCCACTCACGCCAACAACAGACATGTTAGATGAACCTGGCTCGGATGACAGAATCATCATGCATCCAGTTTACTATGCAGAGTGGGTGGACTGGTTGTCGCAAAGGGAGTTGCGTTATCTGGTCCCCGATGCATGCAAGCAGTTATTTTTCCTCCCGTACCGTCCCTGATCTAATGAGCGTCTCCCCCCACTTCAGGCCTGGGACACCCCTCCTTGCACCAAGGCATGGCTCCAGGATTCCCCCCTAGCATGGGGGCAGCGCTCCCTTCCGCCTATCAGTTTGCCCGGGATCCCCAGTCCGGGCAGCTTGTCGTGATCCCCAGCGAGCACCTGCCGCACTTTGGTGAGTATCGAGACAAAATGGGTTGCTCGAAAGGATCTTTCCCCAAATCTGACTCTAGATCAGCCTGCGCTCCTGGACTCCCGGGAGTCAGAGTGTATGCAAAGGGTGTCCTTCTCTTGGGAAGGATTGTTCCAAATGTGCCTGCTGGGAAGGGGGGATAGTTTATCTAAACGCATCCTTGAAAGGGATAAGAAAGCTATTTTTTTTTCCTACGAGGGAAGCATTCATGATGACATTTCCATGTCACGAACAATTATGTAGATTGACAGAAAGGCAGGTGGGTCAGGTATCTTGATACAAGTGCATTTGTGTTCTGTGATTGTGCCATAGCTAGGAAATCAGTGCTCGGTTGACAATTCGGCATCCCCTTGACCGTTGCAGTTTTCTTCAACAATAACAACCAAAACCGACTTTCTAGCCCTTGGGATAGCAGGAGTAAGCCTTGAAGGACCTGCTGAAATCCCAGGGCCTCCAGCCGACAGGAAGCAAGGCTTTTATGCTCATTAGCACCACCCTCGTAAATTAGGCAAAGGCCCCCCCCGAAATCTGCCCCCCCAAATTGTATAATTTTGCAAGTTACCTTGTTCATCCTGTGGGAAAGAATATGTATGGCCTCAGTGTGGAATTTGTTTTGGATGCAGATAGGGTGGCCAGGTCCCCCCGCCACCGGGGTGGGGGGATTTGGGGGGTGTTATGGGGGTGGGCAGGACATCACGTATGACATCCCCAACACAGTGACATCACCGGAAATGAAATCATCATGTCGGTGACACCATGCACGAGGCTCTGGTTTTTGGACAACAACTCTATGGTTTTTTGGCTTCAAAACCATAGAGTTTGCCCAAAAACTTGGGTGTCGCCGTACAATGACATCACTTCCAGTCGACGTCATCATGCTGGGGATGTCGTGTGACGACGTCCCTGTTTGGAGGTGGAGTTTCCTTTGCTAGTCAACTAGCCAGTGGGAGATCAGAGCCCCCCAAAGCGGGGAAACCCCCGCTGTGACCTGGGGGCTGGCAACCCTAGATAGAGACTGCCTTATGCATGACCAGGCTTGTATACCTACACATTGGAGAAGTGTTTGAAGCAATGCCGTTGTGATCTCCTGCGTGTCTGTCTCTTAACTACAGCGGAGCTGATGGATCGGGCGCCACCACTCTGGCCCGCCATGTACCCCTCGGCCCGGAACTCCCTACAACACGCCCACCAGCTCCAGCTGTTGTCCCACCAGCAGCTGCTCCGCCAGCATGAACTGTACCTCCTTCAGCAGCAGGCTGCTCATGCCATGGAACTGCACAGGAGCGCCCAGCTGGTGGTAGGTGTTGGAGGAGCCTTTCAAGTGAAGTCATCTTAAAGCCTCAGGCAGCCGACTGATCGGCGGGGCAGCTATCGGGTTTGCAAGCTTGCATGTTTTTGTGGCTTCTGCAGTAACGTTCTCAAAACCAGGTTTAAGAGGGTTGAGTTGAAGGATCAGGGGCATAGCCAGGATTTTTTCAGTTGGGGGCATTTAAAGAAGTCAGGGGGGATGGGGCAGGCGGGGAGGGAGCCACACCGGCACCGACACTGCCGCCGCCATGGCAGCCACCACCGCAGTTCACAACACAGACAAAAACCAGGAGACGGGGTGCTGGCTTGACCCCCCCCTGCTGCCACCACTTTGCTTCTTTCCCGTGCCCCATCTAGTGGCGTCCCGTCAGCAGTGCGGGAATGGAGGGTGGGGCTGGCCGGTGAGGTCGCGGGATGAGGGCAGGGGCGGGCCTCCAGCAGGCCGGCTCGGTGAGGGTGATGGCGTCGTGTGGCTGCACACCACGGCACCAAAAAAGAAGGATTTTTCGGGGGACCTGGGCTGGATGGGAAGTAGCAGGGCCTTGGTGGCAAGTTGGGGGGCCAGGCCCCGAGAGGCCCCGCTGTGGCTATGGGCCTGTGAAGAATTCATCTGGTGCAGAGTTATCCACCGGCTTGGCAGCCAGACGTGGCCCTTCTGAGCCCTGCTGTGGCACCCGCCCCATGTTTCAGGGATGTGGGCGAGGAGGCCTGTGACTGGTAGGGCTTGTGGTTGGGAGGTGGTTCCCACCTGGAAGCAACCACTGCCAGAGGAACACAAGGGTACAAGCCTCCCTGTGTAGGCCTCACGTGGGGGATGGGAGTCACCGTGGCCGTTTTGGTGGCTGGTTGTGGCGAATGTGCCCTGACCTGGACGGCCCAGGCTGGCCTGATTTCTTCAGGTCTTGGAAGCTAAGGAGGGTCAGCCCTGGTTCGTGCTTGGATGGGAGACCACCGAGGAAGTCCAGGGTTGCCGTGCCGAGGCAGACCATGGCCAATAACCTCTGTTCGTCTCTTGCCTTAAAAATCCTACAGGGGTCACCCTAAGTCGGCTGTGACGTGATGGCCCTTCCCCACCCCCACCCAATTGCAATCACGGCTCTCTGTGAGCCGGAGTCCCCAATATTTTTGAGCCTTTGGCATTCTGACACAGCGTGGTGGGCGCAGCCACAAAACGGCTGCCACCGCTGACCTTCAGTCACACAGTGAAGATCCTTGTGCTGTGCTGGCCGTTGCTGCTGAAGCAACATTTTTTAAAAATCTGCGCAGCCAATCAGAAGCCTTGCTGGAGAAGAGCCCCACCTGGTCCCGCCCACTTTCTAAAACCACTTGGTGGGTGCTAGGAAAGGTGTCATCAGGCACGTTGGTGCCCACAGCCACCCTGTTGGGAACCCCACCCAGTCCTACGTCTGGCAGCGGCCAGTCCGGTACCTCTGGAATGCCCTCTAGCAGGGCACGAAACTGCAGTCCTCCCTCTGTTCGTTTGCACATCCTTTCCACAAGTATATCAGTCGACGTGATTTTACTTAGAAAGGTGTCAGAAGAGATTCTGGACTCTCTCGGAGGTGCAAATCCTGCCACCTTCTTTAAGCCCAGATTCCAGAGAGCCAGCTTTTCACATCTGGGTTCTTTCCAAGTCTGTCTAGACACGTTTGGGTCACTGCTAATAAATCCTGAAGTAAACCCTGAGCCTTCTGCCCTTGAAGATTGCCTAGCGAGAAGATTTCTGGAGAATAATTTATTGGGTTATCGATAACTTGCATACCCAGGATGGACAACGAGGGGCGGGTGCAATCCTGCAGTGAGCTAAGCGCACCTGGTCCCATCGGTAGGTTAAGCGCATGTATGGGGCTACATTCCATAGATCACCACTCCCATTGCTTCCTCCTTCTCCCTTTTCTCAGCAGGAGAGGCTAAAAGCTAGTGAACAGCGGGTGGAGATGGAAGAGAAAGTCTCGAAACGGAGCCTGGACAGCGGCAAAGCGGGCTTCTCCTCCTCCGGCCCAGGCCTCTTACCCCGGAAGCCTCCGGTCCTGTCCCACAGCACTTCCGCGTCATACAGCAAGGCTGTGAGTCCCCCTCCCCTGTCTCCCAGGGCTTCACCTGTGTCTGGGCTCAAAGCCGAGGTTATCCAAAAGATGGAAGAGCCGCCTACGCAGCCCGCCTTCTCCTATCCTGCTACTCCCATCTCCCATCCTTCTAGTCCGCCCCCTGCTTCTCCGCCCCCTGCCCCTGCCATCCCCACAAAAGAGGAGGAAGAGCCTGAGAGCTTAGAGAAGAAAGAAATGGAGCGGGAGAAAGAGACTGCCAGTCCCTACCAGGCTTTGTACCCAGGTAAGCGAGCCAGGCCAAGTCCCCTTGCATTTTATCCCTGTGTTCCTTTTTCTCTCTCCTGCTTTCCCCCCCTTTTCTCTTTCCTGCCTGCCTGTCTTCCTCCCCCTCCTCCCCAGATTGTATAGCCCCACCCCCTCTGGTGAAATACACAGCACTTAAGCTGTTTTCAGACACGGCGATCAACCGTGGTTTGTTTAAGCCATTGTGCTAACCCCCCGGTTAGTCTACCGGATGAATGTGACAAATTGTGGATTGTGCACGAACCCTGGGCTGCCTGCTTCTCACCTTCTCTCCACCTCCACCAGGGAGGATGGCAATCCTGTGCTGCTGTCTCTGGCCAGGTAACTTCCAGGGACAGGGCTGCTTGACAAATTGTGGTTTGTGAAGCCTGACCTAGCAACAAACCGCACTTAGTACTGGCCGCGGTTAACAATCCAGCTACAAATCCCAGTTTGAAATCCTGGGGTGATGCCATAATGCATTGGGCATATCGTGCACTAGAATAAATCCCTGTTTTTAGGACATTGGGTGTCGTGCCTCTCCTTTTAAAAAATTGGTCTTTTAACACTTTCTCAGAGAGACAGTTTGGTTCAGCCACTGGCCTGCTGGACTGGGGATGGGGAAACGGAGGTCGAACATTGGGTCAGTTAGTGTCCTTTAGCCTAAACTCTAACTTACAGATTCATTGGAGGGTTAAAAGTAGCGAGCAGAAAACCATGGATGCTGCTTCACACTTTCAGGAATTTGGATTACAAGAATGGGGGCTTTCACACATGTTGAATCATGTACTTTCTCAATGCACTTTAGTGATCATCTGCAGGCAGATTTTGCCATTTCACACAGCAAAATCCATTTGCAAAGTGCATTGAAAATGGATTGAAAGTGCGTTGTTTGGCATGTGTGAAAGCACCCGGATGCCTGTTACTAATAATGCAATTTTAATAACAATTGTTTTGAAGGTTATTTTCACAAACTTGAGGGATAGAGACTTATTTGTTGCTGATTTGTGTGATGCGATTAGGAAACCCACCTAGGGGTGAAGGAGAGACGCCTTATCGTGGATCCCTGTTCATCACACCAGCCGTTCCTTCTCTTGCAGAGGTTCCCTCAGGATATCCGTTCCAATCGCTGCCCGCCTCCTTCAGAAGACACTACCCATACCTCCTCCAGCCAACCGCGGCGTCGGAGGCAGATGGCTTGGCCCCTGACGTCCCACTGCCGGCCGGGGATTCTGAGCGCATGCCCCTTTCTCCTGAGGTCAAGCCCATCCACCTCTCCCCGTCCAAAATCGTCCAACCCATCCAGGCTGTGGAGGAAGAGGAGTCTTTGGAAGAACGGGTGAAGACCGAGGTTGAGATGGATGAGATCCAAGAGGGCGACCTCTGCGACCAGGACATGGACTCTATGAACATGGCAACATCTGTCACCCTCCCCGTTCAGGACGTGAATGCTTGCGGCCTTCTGTTGCACCACCGCAAAGCCTTGAGCAGTGCGGAAGATGAAGAAGAACCTCTTCAGGACTGCCAACCCGCGTATGAAGTGATGGCATGCTCTGCAGAACTGGGAACCCATGGAGATGCTGCCGTCGACACAGAACCTTGTCCGGTCCACCTGAGCTATGACGGGGGGTTGTTATCTAAGGACAATGAACCGCCCAGGATGGGCCTCACGCCTCCACCGGAAGAAGCTTCTCTAGCGACGGAACTGCCTCACGTCAACTCTCCCCAGGAAAGAGAATTTCCCAGCATTCCTCAGGAAGAGGGAGAGCCACCCTTGGAAACTCCCACCTATGGGAATGAGGACATATCCTGCCCGGTGCCTCCTATGGACATCCAACCAGATGACCCGCTGGCCGGCATGAACGCCTTAGCGGCCGCTGCCGAGCTCCCTCAGGCATGTCTGCTGCAGACGAGCGACGATGTCGTGCAAGCGGCAGTGGTGAACCTGGAGGTCTCCTCGAGCCTGTCGCCGGAGCACACTTTTTTGCAAGGGATCACGCTGCTGAGTGAAATTGCCGAGTTGGAGCTGGAGAAAAGAAGGCAAGAGAGTGAAGGTGAGCTGCGAGTTCGGGGCTGCGTTTCCCGTGCCCTGGAGACCTGGCTAGCACACCACAAAACCTATTTCGAAGTACTCATGTATCGGATTGGGCCCGTGAAGGCTTGATGGATGGATGAGAGGCAAGGGCTGAGTCAGTCTGCGGAGACAGGCTGTGTTTTGCTCATTCGCTTCCTCTCCTGTGTCTTCTTCCGGGTGGATTTGTGTCTATTTATTATACCTGTAATCTGCTGTGCCTTTAGAAAACTCAGAAAGCAGGTTACGTGGTCTCCCCTGTGGGGTCCCTGGCCAACTACGGCTTAGACCATACCGTGATACTACTTTGGTGGCTGTTTGCCACAGAGATCAGCTAGATTCAGGGCGGACAAAAGGAAATAACAGCGAGTGCTTAAAACTCTTAAAGCAGAGGCCTGGCGAAATCATTGGGTAGGGAATGCTACTACTGGTGAGTAGGGAGTTGAGTGGTGTGGCGAGGTCACGTAGTGTCTGAGAGGATTCCTTTTTAGCAAAGGGAAAGGAGTAGAACATAAGAAGAGCCCTGCTGGATCAGACCAATGGGCCATCTAGTCCAGTATCTCGTCTTGTACACTCGCCAAGCAATTGATATGGAGGGCCAACAACAGGGCGTAGAGGCCAAGGTCTTCCCCTGATGAGACCGTAAGAAGAGCCCTACTGGATCAGACCAGGGGTCCATCTAGTCCAGTATCTCATCTTGTACACTCGCCAAGCAATTAATATGGAGGGCCAACAACAGGGCGTAGAGGCCAAGGTCTTCCCCTGATAAGACCGTAAGAAGAGCCCTGCTGGATCAGACCAATGGGCCTTCTAGTCCACTATCTCGTCTTGTACAGTCGCCAAGCAATTAATATGGAGGGCCAACAACGGGGCGTAGAGGCCAAGGTCTTCCCCTGATAAGACCGTAAGAAGAGCCCTGCTGGATCAGACCAGTGGTCCATCTAGTCCAGCATACAGTCTCACAGAGTGGCCAACCAGGTCCCCTAGAAGGCCAATGACAGGGCGTAGAGGCCGAGGCCTTCCCCTGATGTTGACTCCTGGCACTGGGATTCAAAGGTTTACTGGATGCGAACATGGAGGTTCTCTTTCATCCCCATGGCTAGTAGCCACTGATTGACCTATCCTCCGTGAATCTGTGTAATCCCCTTTTAAAGCCGTCTACGCCTGTGACCATCACTACATTCTCTGGCAGCGAATTCCACATTTTAACCACTTTCTGTGTAAAGTACATACATTTACATACATTTATTAAGAACAGTCATAAGACCAGCACAATAAACTGAAGAAGTAGTACACAGAGTCTACAACATAGGATCCTTACATCCATAATTTCTAAAATGTCAAACCAGTCAATTCCATCATCAATGGCTCAAGTTACAGTACATTCTGTGTTTTTTAATTACCAAGTAACAATATTTAGCAACATTGCGTGAGACAGAATCATAATTATCGGCCAGTAAGAACGTCATCAAGAATTCCTCGGCATATGTAAGGTAGTTAGCCAAGGGTTTAAACCGTGAGAGAAGGGGTATCAACAGCTGCTGTCTCTCTACGTCATACATAGGACAATGGAGTAAAATATGGGCGGCCGACTCCATTCTGTGTAAAGTAGTATTTCCTTATGTCCGTCCTGAATCTACTGACCATCAGCTTCCTGTTGCGCGACTGGGTGTGATGTCACTTCTTGTCACACGCTTACAATTTGCAGGGTCCCGTTCTGCTGCCTGCGTATGGAATGTTATAGGTAGCTCCAGAATGGATACATGTCTCCTCGGCCCTTTGCCGAGGCTTACCCGTCCTTGTCCGAGTGACCAGTTTTGTCTCTTCAGCAGACTTAGAGAGCTTCCCAGTCCGGCCCACCTTGGAGAGCCTGTTGGCTGCCAGCACTCAAATGCTGATGGAGGTCCTCTCAGACCCCTTCATGGACAGCCTGAAGAACATCCGCCTCCCTCGAGAGCTGAACCCCAACAAAAAGTACAGCTGGATGCAGAAGAAAGATGAACCCGTGAGTAGTCCTTCAGCACTGGCTTTATAAAAGAGGGAAGGTGGATATGGGGCAGGGGGGAAATGTGCTGGGATTGTGAATGGAAGAAGCAAACTATAATAAATAAGAAAAATCAGCAAATTCTGTCCATATCTTACCTAGAATCAAGTCATTTCCTGCAGGAACGCACAGGAGCGGAGCTCTGGCAGTAAAGAGCCCAGGGGGCGGGCACATGCAACAAGCCCCACCCCCTGCTCCCAGCAGCCCTCAGAGCAAGAAGCAGCCAGGTAAGCTGCAGAGCCCCCCCCCTGCCCTCCCCGGTCCAAGACAGTCCAGTGGCACCTTTAAGACCAATTTTTATTCAGGTACAAGCTCTCCCTCCTCTGCGAGGACATATCTGCATGTCCCCCCCCCAATAGCTAGCAATCCAAAACAGTCCAGTGGAGCCTGAGCGGTGGGTGTTGCCTTCTGACGCACTTCCGGTGATGTCAGGGGGTGTGGCATATGCAAATAGGTTATGCTAATGAGTTATGCTAATGAGCTCCTGCACCTCTTTTTCTACGAAATGACCCCTGGTCACGGGGATGGAATTTTCTGACTTATCTTCGGGAAACATGGCCACACAGCTTAATGCTACTGGTGTGTCTTGCTCCGTGCTGTCTGTTCTCAGCGTTAGAAGCTATCGGAGGCCTAAAGCAAAAGAACTTTTACTCCTTTTACAGGAGAAGTCAGGGTTTCAAATTTATTGTTACGGCCAATTGACCAAGCAGTGCAGTAAAACAATACAATAATAAACAAGTACAATCACCAACACTCAGAAGTCAGGGTTTGAACTTGGGATCTTATAGATGCAAAGTGAGCATTCTCTACATGGGGTGATGGGACTCCCTACAAGTCAGAACTCGTTGCAGATTCAGTACGAGCAAAAGATCGTTTTGAAAGAAACGATTGAACCTGGTTGCATTTCTTTCGAAAATGTCTTTGTCTTGCTTTTTCAACCAGAGGCAGACAACAAAATCAAATTTCCTTAAAACGACATTCCAGTAAAAGCGACCGAGTTGGTCGAAATATTAAAGGAAGCGTTATAGTCAGTGAAAAAAACCCTCAGGCAATGGGAATAGTCAAAACAGGCGTCAGCCCAGAAGAATAAAAATGAATAATAATAAATAATCTAGGATAAAAATAAATAATCTAGATTTATTTTTACACAGGTTCTACCCCACCCCAAAAAACCCCCATATATGCAAACAGATCTATTATGGAACAGAAGCATATCACCCCCAGACCCTGTTAAATAAAAACATTCTAACCCTGTGTCAAAAACTCTGAAGCTAGGGTTTGCCAGGTCTTACCTGGCTATTAGGGAGCTGCGGTGGCTCAAGTGGTTAAGACGCTGAACTGCAGGCTGTGGAAGGTCGGTAGTTCAGCAGTTCGAGACCCGAGTGTGCTGCATGACGGAGTGAGCTCCCATCTCTAGCCCCAGCTCCTGCCAACCTAGCAGTTCGAAAGCAAGAGATTGCAAGGAGATAAATAGGTACCGCTTCGGTGGGAAGGTAACAGCGTTCCGTGCGCCTTGGTGTTTAGTCACGCCGGCCACATGACCACGGAAACATCTTCGTACAGCGCTGGCCCTTCGGCTTTGAAACGGAGATGAACACTGCAAACCTAGAGTCGGACTCGACTGGCTTTCGAGCAAGGGAACCTTTACCTTAGCTGGCTATTGGCAGGGGGGCTCCAGCCTGGGTTCCTGGTGTGCGTGCACTTTGTGCACACTGTGATGACCTCACCTCTAACTGACGCCATCGCGCCGGGCAGGTCATGCAGGGGACAACAAAATCAATGGTCACCATAGAGGTTTTAGCCAAATGCTAGAGCATCCCCCATGTGACGTGCTTGATGGGGCCATCCGGGGGCGGGGCTTCCCCATCCGCCAGAGGGCTGGCGGTGGATTGGGACCCCCAAAAGCAGGGGAACCCCTGCCCCCGTCGTGTGGATGGCAACCCTATCAGGTGCATTCTTGTATGTTTCTGACCTTTTTGCCTTCCTTTGCCCCCAAATCCTTGCTGGCCGGCTCCCCCCTTCATCTTAGATGTACTCCATCAAGTCGGCTATTGAGAACATGGATGCCATGGAGCTGGACTACAGAATGCGGTTGGCTGAGCTGCAGAGGCGGTACAAGGAAAAGCAGCGAGAACTGGTGAAGCTGCAGCGTCGGAGAGACTCAGAGTAAGTCGCCGCAGACCCCCTTTTCTTGACTGTCTGGCTGGGCACCCACGACCTGCCCTTCATAGACTTGCACCATCTCGGCCTTCCTGGTCCCTCTCGTGGTACATGAATGTGCTGAAATGAAGCATTGAGGAGGAACAGGCAATTCCCCTACGGTTTGTGGATATGAGCCATGCTAGCCATGTTTGAGGACCGCGTGGGCGCTACGCTGTTAGCTTTCCTGGAGGATTTGGAATTTTTTTGCACCGGTCAGCGTAGTGGTTTGGCGATAGATGGAGGCTCACGACTCGGGCCTTTTGGTTTTGTTCGGTCCTAGGTTTGGGTTTTTCCGCGGCTTCCCCCCCCCTCCCCCCAGCCCGTTGCTTTATTTTTGCATTTTAGTTTTGCTTTTGGTTTAACAGTCAAGCGTGTGGTTTTTTTTAAGGGAAAAGCATGACGAGAAAAGTAGAAGCTTGGGAAGACGAGGCCCAGGAAGGCCCAGGAAGAGGAAGCACGGATCCATTGCTCTGTCGCCCCCTAAGGAGAGAGGGAAGAGTGACGGCAGGAGTGGAAAGTAAGGCTGGATGGTGGGGGAAGCGGGGTGTAGTAGGGTCACCGTCCCGGGCTGGCGGGGTGGGACATGGCAGCTCTCATTCGGTGTGATGTCCAGTTGGCAGCGGCCTGCATGTTGTGTGCAAGGTTTTTTTAGGGTGTGGTGCCACGGCTAGCCTGCACAGTGGATGGTGCGCGAGGACAAAGAATATCCCATGTAGCGGGATTAGGATTGCCAAGTGTGAATTCAGCCGCAGCGGGGGACTCCCAGCTGGCGGCTGGAGCGCGCGCCGCATCCACGTTGCCCGGAAGTGACGCGGGCACGCCGGGCACGCTGGGGTAGGGCCACGACCATCTGAGGGAAAACCATAGAGTTTTCCCTTGGATGACCGTGGCCCCGCCCCCAGCGTGCCCAGCGTGCCCGCGTCACT
>NW_015160900.1:144245-151063 GCF_001447785.1 Gekko japonicus | reverse complement strand
TGGACTCCCTGGTTGTTTTCGAAAGAGTCCAAGGATCCGTGTTGACGTCGTGGTCTCGCTGTGGTTCCTGATGTTGGCTCTTCTTCTTTCCCTTCCTCTCTCTCTTTTGTATGACATTGGAATTTTGCTCCCCATGCATGGATTATTCTGGCTTGTTTTCAAGTTTTGGTTTGTTTTTTTAAAAAATTTTCCTTTGCAAATGTGGGCGTTTCAAGGATTTCAGCCAGATTGTACGAAGCTGTCCTTGCGTTGTTTTCCCAGGTGAAGCCAGTTCTTAGCGTGGGCGGTGCCTTTGGGGGTTATTGCCAAGGAGGTCAAGGGCAGTTTTGTCCGTCTGTTTCTTGCTGTCTGTCCCGTGTGTCTTCTACAAACCTTCACCTCTCCTTTGTAACGTTACGTTTTGTTTATCTGCTGTGGTCGCCTGGGAAGGGACGCTCAGTGGTCGCTGGAACTTTGTGTGTCTGTTAAAGGGAGCAATTGCCGTCATCCAAGGAGTTCAACGAACCAGATTTTCTAAACCCAAACAAATACTGATTTTGGTTTTTCTGATTCCTTTTCCTTCAAACACTACTTATTTATTAGCATTATTTATGGATAATAACAGTCATAACATTTTAAAGGTTACGAATAATTTCCTTCAAACACTACTTATTTATTAGCAATATCTATGGATAATAACAGCAGTCATAACATTTTAAAGGTTACGAATAGAACGGTTAACTAACAATGAAGGAAGAACTGACTGTAACATCAACTGGTGGTGCTCCAGAATACGCATACTTGTATCAATGAAGTGTTTCTATGTAATCATATAGATTTCGGGTGATGGGTGAAATATTCATGCTGCATAAGTTTGTGGATGAGGGTTTCTGTTGAATAAATTTCTGTCATTTCTGCTGCTTCTAAATAATGCATATTCAAGAACTTGTTATATATATACACACACACACACATGTACATATGTTTTGATGGCATCCACCATTGTTAGGGATTGCTGTGCCGGAGGGGGGTGAACGGGGGGGGAACCAACAAGAGCGGGCCCCAGGGCAGGAAGAAATAGATGTGGAGGAACGTCGGTTGGGTGGACAAACGCGGTGATAGGGATCCCATTCCCCAGCTGGGGGCGAGGATTTCCCTGATTTTCAGGCCTCTTCCCCACCGCCAGCCAGGTGGCTGGCAGGGGAAAATCCCTCCCCCAAATGCAATGTGATGACATCACACAGAAATGACGTCATCACATCAGCGATGTCACACAGCAACGCTCTGGTTTTCTGGGCGAAACTCTATGGTCACCACATCTATGGTAATCCCATGGAAGTGATGTCATCGCATTGGCGACATCATATTGACGACACTCTGGTATTCTGGGCGAAACTCTACGGTAACCATAGAGTTTTGCCCAGAATACCAGAGTGTCACCGTATGATGTCGCCAATGTGATGACATTGCATCACGTGCTCTCCCCACTCCCAGAAAGTCAGATCTGGCAGTCTTATACAGTGGCAGGAGGATGAATTGGCCTCCCTCTTCCCTGCGGTTCTGCTTTGGTTACACTGGCTTTCCAGTATGGTTTCCTTTCCCGCTGGGGGGGGGAGCTGCCAGTTTAGTGTAGTGTACACAGTTTGGTGTAGTGGTTAAGTGTGCAGAGTCTAATCTGGGAGGACCAGGTTTGATTCCCCACTCCTCCGCTTGCAGCTGCTGGATGACCTTGGGCAAGCCATAGTTCTGTCAGAGCTGTTCTCTCAAGGGCAGTTCCCTCAGAGCTCTCTCAGCCCCAGCTACCTCCCAGGGTGTCTGTTGTGGGGAGGGGGAGGGAAAGGAGTTTGTCAGCCACTCTGAGACTCCGAGGGAAGGGCGGGGTATAAATCCACTCTCCTCCTCTTCTTCTCCTTCTCCTTCTCCTTCTTCTCCTTCCTGCATATAAAACTAACTTCTCCTCCTCCTCCTCCTCTTCTTCTTTTTCCCCCTCCCTCTTCCTTCTCTTCTTCCTTCTTCCTCTTCTCCTTCCTCTACTTCCTTTTTCTATTCTCCTCCTCCTCCTCCTCCTCTTCTTCTTCTTCCCCCTCCCTCTTCCTTCTCTTCTTCCTTCTTCCTCTTCTCCTTCCTCTACTTCCTTTTTCTATTCTCCTCCTCCTCCTCCTCCTCTTCTTCTTCTTCCCCCTCCCTCTTCCTTCTCTTCTTCCTTCTTCCTCTTCTCCTTCCTCTACTTCCTTTTTCTATTCTCCTCCTCCTCCTCCTCCTCTTCTTCTTCTTCCCCCTCCCTCTTCCTTCTCTTCTTCCTTCTTCCTCTTCTCCTTCCTCTTCTTCCTTTTTCTATTCTCCTCTCCTCCTCCTCTCCTTCTTCCCCCTCCCTCTTCCTTCTCTTCTTCCTCTTCTTCCTTCTTCCTTCTCTTCTTTTTCCTCTTCTCCTTCCTCTTCTTCCTTTTTCTATTCTCCCCCTCCCCCTTCTCCTCCTCCTCCCATTTACTCTATACACACTTGTGCCGGAAAAGGTGTTGGCAGGTGCCCCGGCACCCCCAGGCAGCACGTCAGGGGCCCCTGCCCTTTGCCTTTTTACATTTGGAAACTCCAGCTGATGCTGCCTTGGACTTGGGCCTTCCATTTCTTCTCTGCCATCGCTTAGAGCACTGGACCATGTTCAAGTGGAGCTTTGCAGATCTTCGGAGTCTCTTCTGTTTATTTCTTTGATCCCGCAAGGCGGCAGTGCTGGATCCCAGTCCCACGGACCCCTGTTTTATCTGGTTTTCAGGCTGGGCAAGTCCTTGCTGCTCTCCGAAGACTCGGAGGCGGGAGAAGGGTCGAGGAAAAGGCACAGGGGCTTCCTCCTGGACGAGGACGAGGACACAGACAGCAGGAGCGGGAAGGCGAAAGGGAGAAATCGCAGTTGGGACGAGCATGACGTGCTGGCGAGCTTTTCCAGCGAGGTTGGTACCTCTCCCGCCCAGGCGAGCTAATGCAGGTTGGGCTTTCTGACACGTGAAACGTTTTTTCCCCTCCGGATTTAGGTTTGAGTCTTACATGAACATTTCCAAAAGGGAAGTGTCACCAGATGGTGAGTTTTCCCACTGTGAAGTTTCCTTGCGTGAATGCCGCTCTTACATACATCAAATTTATGCTTAGCTGCAGGTCTGGAAAAGAGTTAGGACTGAAGCAACTCCTCGACAAGAGCCAGTTTGGTGTAGTGGTTAAGAGTGCAGACTCTAATCTGGGAGAACCGGGTTTGATTCCCCACTGCTCCTCCACATGCAGCTGCTGGTGTGACCTTGGGTCAGTCACAGGTTCCCTCAGAGCCAGTTTGGTGTAGTGGTTAAGTGTCCAGACTCTAATCTGGGAGAACCGGGTTTGATTCCCCACAGCTCCTCCACATGCAGCTGCTGGTGTGACCTTGGGTCAGTCACAAGTTCTCTCAGAGCTGTTGTCTCAAGGGCAGTTATCGAGAGAGCTCTCTCAGCCCCTCCTACCTCCCAGGGTGTCTGTTGTGGGGAGGGGAAGGGATTGTAAACTGCTCCGAGACTCCTTCAGGTAGTGAAGGGCGGGGTATAAATTGAATCTCCTCCTCCTCCTCCTCCTCCTCTTCTTCTACAAGGAAAAGGCAAAAACGTCTGAAGCTTTCTTTTCAGATTAGGAGAAGAGGGCGTGCCAGATGTATCGAATTCTGTATGCCATAGAGAAAGGAGAATGAGAGAATACTTTCTCCCACTCCCATAACGTTAAATCTTGGGGGCGCCCAGTCAAGCCGATGCGCAGTATTTTCAAGTCAGATAAAAACAGTGACACAAGGCATAATTGGCCTATGGGACTCACTGCCACAGGGTGTAGTGATGGCCACTTAAAACTTGAGATGGCTTTAAAAGGGGACTATGCAAACACCAGTGACTTCATGCCCCGCTTTGTAGACCTCATAGAGTTCTCTTGCTGACCTCTGCCAGAAACAGGGCGCTCAGACCAGACGGACCACTGGTCTGATCCAGCAAGGTTCTTCTTATATTATTAGGGTTTCCAAAACGTTCTTTAGGAGCTGTCAAGCGCAAATACGGCCATATAGTGGTGCATTCTCAAGGAAGCTTCAGGCCAGATCATCTCCGATAACCGTAATTTATGTGACAAATGAGCTGTGAGGCGAGTTAGGCTCACAGGCAGCCTTGTTGATTATGAGCTTTATGGACGAGGATTCGAATCTGAGTGTGGAATGAGCTGGATAGTCACCTCTAGCAACAGCCCTGTGGACCGCAGAGAATGTAAAACGGCCTGTGTGCCAGGAGAAGCCCATGTGAGTCTTAGGTTCCAAAAACATGGGCCCCGAGAAAGTATTTTTTTGAGTCTAGAGCAGTGGTTCTCAACCTTCCTGATGCCGCGACCCTTTAATACAGTTCCTCATGTTGTGGTGACCCCCAACCATAAAATTATTTTCGTTGCTATCATAAGACCATTGGAAATTTGTGTTTTCCGATGGTCTTAGGCGACCCCTGTGAAAGGGTCGTTCGACCCTCAAAGGGGTCGCGACCCACAGGTTGAGAACCGCTGGTCTAGAGGAACTGTCAATTCTCTGAGGCAAGGACAGGTGAAACTTACTGGGTGGTGTATCATCGCTTGTTGATGACGCCTTCCACAGGGCTTAATTATTTACCTCATGGAGTTGTCTGAGGTATGGATGTGCGACTCCCCTTTGAAAAACCTTTGCTCGTCCGAATTAAAATGCTCTTGGTTTCCCCCAGAAGTTCCTTACGCGTCCTGAGGGAACCCCCCATTTCTTTGCTCAACTCGTTGGCAACTCTGTGTGGAAACTGAAGTTACTGAGGGTTTAAAAGGTAAAGGTGTCCCTTGCTCGAAAGCCAGTCGAATCCGAGTCCAGGGTTGCGGTGCTCATCTCCGTTTCAAAGCCGAAGAGCCAGCGCTGTCCGAAGACATTTCCGTGGTCATGTGGCCACTGAGGGTTTACTTCTCGTAACATCTGAGGTTTAATACATCACTACCACCATCGACCCCACCATGTCGAATGAGAAGGGGCCTGGATAGCACAATCAATGTGACGCGTCAGTAAAGTTCAGGCACAAAATACACCCAAAAATAGTGGTTAGACATCACACTTTCCTCCTCTCAGTCTGAGAGTAACAGTGTTTTGAGTCTGGTAGCACCAGAGAGACCAACAAGAGTTTCGGGGTATACGCTTTCAAAAATCAAAAGCTCTCTTTTCGTTGTGAGGTAACTCCTGCCAAGGAGGTCCTCAAGGAATACGCTCTTATTTTGCTAATTGGCAGCACGTGAGGAAACAATACTGGAATGTACTCTTTCACCCCCGTCATGGGTTTCCGGTTTCACATCTAGGTCTGTGGTTTTTTCAAACCGTGTTCTGAGGGAAACCGTTAAGATTTCTTGGAAGCTTCTCGGCAATAGCAGAAAAGGGTTCCCTGAAAATAACTGCTTCCCCACCGCGATTGATCTTCCCATGCCATTTGCAGACCCTTCCTGGTTCACCGAGGTATCAGTAAGGTCCAACGGGACTACCAGGTGTCACGCAGGAGCTGAGCGTGTCTGCCCTTGAATATGCCCCAGAATCCTGTGCGGTCCTCTGGGGGCTCCATGGCAGACAAAGTCAATCTGGAAAGGTCTCCCCAAAGGCCAGAAGGCCGTCGAACTAGGTGAAGTCAGACATAAAGGGAGAACAACAAAAGGTGTTTGCGAGTGAACTCATCCGCGCTTGTCGCATCCCTTCCTTTTCTGCAGTTAAAGATTAAGAAGAAGAAGCTGGCTTGTGACCAAGAGCATCTGGTGAGCAAGCTGGACAAAGCCCTCTCGCTCTCCAGGCACAGCAAGTTGAGGTCTCCTTTTAAGTGCACGGGCAGCTCTGGAGGGAAGCAGAAGAACGGCGGGTGTGGGGGCAGCCGATATCTGTTGCCACGTGAGGAAAAGAAGAGACTGTCCAACACCCTGAGCTTCTCCCTGAAGGCCTCCAAAGAAGGTAAAAACAAAATGGCGGCCAAAATGAAGAAGATGGAGGTGGGGCTAAAACTCAAAGGTCACCTGAAGGTTACTTCTTCGCCAGCAATATCTGAATTTAGCAGCTATTCCTACAGTAAGTAACTTGAGAGTTGTTGGTTTTTTCCCCAATTGTTTTTTCTGTATGTACTTCGGGCTTTGTCAGAAGCGAAGGTTTAATCTTTATGTCTCACAGTGGCTGTAGTTGAGTTTTTGTTTCATGGTGGGCCGGGCGGAATTTCTACCTTGATTCCATAGGTAGATTCCATAGGGTCACACCTGCAAAATCTCAGGCACGACTTGGCTCAAAAACAAGGGGAGGATTTTCTCCCCGCCAGCCGTTGTGATTAACGATCTTCCCCAAATGAATTCTGTCAACCATATTGTAAACAGAGGAGGAGAAATCGCTTTCTCTTGGTCTTTGGAGGCCCAGTTCATAGTACTGGAACAGCATGGGGGTTGCCTTTGTGTGGCTAGATCCTGTACTTTTTCTGGTGAGGTCTATTAAAAGGAATCATATTGCCAGACAGGATCAATCCTATTGTCTTGAGAGGAAGTGGAATTTGCTGTAGTATATCCAATAGAGAGCTAGTTTGGTATAGTGGTTAAGAGTGTGGACTCTAATCTGGGAGAACCAGGTTTGATTCCCCCCTCCTCCACATGCAGCTGCTGGTGTGACCCTGGGTCAGTCGCAAGTTCTCTCAGAGCTGTTCTTTCAAGGGCAGTTCTCAAGAGAGCTCCCTCGGCCCCACCTACCTCACACAGTGTCTGTTGTGGGGAGGGGAAAGGAAAGGGATTGTAAGCCACTCTGGGTAGTGAAGGGCGGGGTATAAATCCAATCT
>NW_015160900.1:106799-144045 GCF_001447785.1 Gekko japonicus | reverse complement strand
CTTCTTCTTCTTCTTCTTCTTCTTCTTCTTCTTCTTCTTCTTCTTCTTCTTCTTCTTCTTCTTCTTCTTCTTCTTCTTCTTCTTCTTCTTCTAACAAATGTTTCCCCAGTACCATCCTTGAGTTGTTTTACGGTAACTGTTGAGACAGATGTCAGCAGCGTAATTTGCCAACTTAACCATTTAACAAGAAACCTCTCCCTCCCTGCCCCAAAACTTTACGTTGACTGCAGATACAGACTCAGAGGAAGACGATGAATCCCTGAAGGATGAATGGCCTTTCCAGACCTCGTCCAGCTCCCGGATGAGGCCCCCCAGTCTATACAGTGCAGTGGGCCAAAAGACCAGCAGGATCTCCGGGGGCTTCAAGTCCTCCAAGAAGGGCCTACCTGCTGCTAGGACTCTCAAATCTAAACTGGCTGCAAGCCGGAAGCAGCAGTTTTGTGTGGTGCCCAGAGAGGCCGAACCCGGATCTTCCTTCAGTGATTCCTCGGAGGACTCGTTTGATCAAGGTTATAACAGATTATAAGGTTATAACTAGATTACAAGGTTATAACTAGATTAATAACACAGAGCAAATATCAAATAAGCGTCCATGTTTCGAGTGAATGAGAGTGTGGGAAGGGGCGGAAGGGAGATGGTTCTGTGGTCCGCCATCTTGGATAGCACTGTGATCGGCCATTTTGGGTGACGATCGTTTTTTAAAAAAATCTTTTGGCTAGTATGGCCCACTTGATCAGTATACTTTTTATATGAACAAAGAATCTGCTTGTGTCACTAATGCTTATTATTTTATTACTCGACGACTCGTCTTAGAGCTGTCAAATCAACCGGGGGGTTTAGCCTCCGCCTTAACCTCCTTTTTCTATCCCCCATCTCCTCGTCCTCAACTTTTTTACCCCGACCCTTCATCTCCTGTTGCTATCACTGTTGCTGTTATGTGGCTTTATTATTATTATTATTATTATTATTATTCTCATTTTAATTTAATTTTTGGCATGTGTAGAGACTCGGGAGGACGTTTGTAAAACTAGACTACGTGTTTTGTGGGCGCGGTCCGCGGTCCCCCCCCCCTCCCCGTGATGTTTGTATTGCAATTTGGTACCAAGCTTTGTATTAAAAGTATCCAGTCTGTTTTTAACTAAACCCGTCTGCCTTGTCTCTCTTCCTGTGTCTCTCACTAGGTGATATAGCTTGACGCTTCACTCCATTCCGCTGTTCCTTCATCACTCCCAAAGAATGTTAGCAAAAAGGACTTAACCCCAATTGCGATGTCTTTCTCTATTATTCAAATATCCCTGGCTTGCAATTCACTTAAGGTGGCTTTTATTTTTGCAGGAGGGGGGGTGGGGAAGCAAATCTATGCATTCATTTCTCCTTTTCTTTGAAAGGAAACAAAGTTCGTTCGCATTGCTCACAGGTGTTATTCAAACGTGGGCTTGGGTTTTTTGTTTTTTTCATTTTTCTTTAAAAACGTTTGCAGCTTTTCCTCCACAAATATATATTTTGGAAAAGAGACGGGAAAATCAATGAGCTTGCTGACTTTTTTCTTCCTCTTACATCATGGCTGAAGTCTAAAATGAAAACAGGTTTTCGTTGTCAGATCTAATTGCGGGAGGGGGTGTCTAATCAGTTTAAAGAATTCAAGACGCTTCCCTCCTCCCTTTATTCCGCATTTAAGTTTTAAAGTCAAGTGGAGTGTGAATTTTTCAAATTGGGCACCAGCTAGGGTTGACTGGGGGCCCCCTTCTATTACAACTGGTGGTGGCTGGAGGCCCCCTTCTATTACAACTGATCAATTCACTGGGAGAAAATGGCCGGTTTGGAAGGTGGACTCTATGGCGTTATACCCTATTGAAGTCCCTCCCCTTCCCAAGCCGCGCCCTACTCAGGCTCCACCCCCCAAAAAAATTTCCAGGTATTTCCCAACCTGGAGCTGGCAACCCTCGCACTGACTGTGTAATGGTAATGAATTTCCTCACTAAATAGGAAAGCAGTGCAGGGGGGCATTTAAAAACATCTGCTTTTTTGTGAGCTTTCCTCTCTCTTGGAGAAGGGGGGGAAAGAGAGAGAAAGAGAGGTGTATGTAGTGTATCTAGACCACGAGGAATCCCCCCCCTGTTTTAGAGTTGACTCATTAAACAATGAGAGAGAGAGAGAGAGATGGTTTGAATGAGCCCTCCAACTTGGAAACTTATCTCCCCGTAAAAACACGGCTTGTCTGAACTGTAAGCTGAGGAAGAGGAATGGGAACGGGAGCATTGAACAGTTATTCGTCAGTCCAAGGTTTCTTAGGAAACCCCTTGTGGTCATAGAAGGCCGCTGTGAGACGCTGAATCTTTCTGGCCTCGTTCTGCTGACTCCTTTTCTTCCCCGAGTTCGCTCACTTTTGGTCATCGAAAACAGAGAGCAATAGCTATAAAAAAATAGGGTTGTTTAAAAAAAAAAAAAGTTCTGAAATAATGTCATGAAAGGATATTCCAAGGAAATTTGTCAGTCCAGGGAGCTTGTCTCCTCCTCCCTATATTTATTTTTAGACGTTTCCCCTTTTTAGATTATTTTGTTGCTAACCAATGTTTTGCCCTTGACTATCAAAGAGAAAATTTCCCCTCCCCGTCCGTCTTTTCCCAAGATAGGGTTTTAGGGAACAGGTGTAGAGAAGAAACAAATTTTCAGATATTCTTCATTATTCTGTAGCGAGAACAGAGAAAAAGAAATGTCCAGGATGGGGGTGGGAAGGGAGGAAATCTTGGCGGGTGGCAGCGAAGGTTTTTTTTTAAAAAAAACAACGAATTTTTATGAATGCCGTATTCTATTTGTCTTGTTTTAAGGGATATTTGGGTAATAGCATATCTGATGGCTTTCCCTGATTTACTAAAACCGTTAATAACCTCAGCTTTTCTAGCGTGCTTGCTTTCTCCTTGCAGCTGCTTGGCCACTCCCTTCACCCCTGACCCCTACCCATGATGCTCTGAGTGTGTATCGGCCCCTTCCATTTGTTCTCGCGCTCCACTAAAGAAGCAAAGCGATTGGCTTTTGGAGTAGGGCAGACACAGCTCAGCGAAGGGTCCCCTATTATGTAGGTAGGCAAAAGTTATCTCCTCTTTTTTTTTCTTTTATAAGCACTGTTTCGAAAACAAACGAAACCCTCAGCGGTTTTGCGGTCTCCCGTTGACTCCGCCCTATTCAATAAACGACATTGAATTATTATTATTTTTTCTCCTGGGTTTTTCTTCCCTGAAGAAAAAGAATGTTGGTTTGTCCATTCTGACTGATCTTGCTTTTTAAAGAAACAATGGCTGAGGACTCCAGAAAATGCTTGAAAATTTCCTTTAAGGCTCACGTTCTCCATCCAAGCAAACTGGCCGTGGAAATCGTTTTGAGGAGGAAAGAAATAGCCACGGATTGGAAAGACAACCTATGGCTTTCCCCGAAGGCCTCATTTGTCTTCCTCGAAGAGTGTTTGTGATTCCTTATCCAGCACAAATTTCAAGTGACAATCTTTCAGGCAGGAAATCAGGCGACACTTTGATGCTGTGAAAATTTGAATGTCATTTTTTCTTTAGATGACCTTTAAGGAACAAATGAATTAAGCTATTTACATCCTGGCTTCCAACCTGAAGGTTTCTCATAAGATAATGTGGCTGCTGGAGAGAAACCCAAAGAGCAGAACTTTTGGGCTTAGACTGGAGAAATCCTGCACAGTAACTGAGCACTTTCAGGAATTTTGCAGCCGCCACTGAAATTAACCACTCGGGTATTAGACAGTTCCCATAGTTGCAGTGGGGATCAAAAGCAGCACTTTTTCTCTGAAAAGAGACAATGCCGTATCATGTTGATTTTCTAGCACCTCCATGGAATAGGGAACAATTCACTTTCTGTTGCAATGTAGTTATATGAAGTATTCACCTGCCAGTAGCAGATACTTATGTGGAAATGAGGTCGCCAGGGAAGGGACCAAGGGTAGTTCTAGGGATTGCCAGAAACTATGGTTTTACCGCCTCATGTACTTAGTGCATAGTCTTACCAGATGTGACAAAGGGTAGCTCTAGGAATTGCCAGAAACTCTATGGTTTTACCAAAGAGTTTCTGGTGATTCTTGGAGCTATCCTTTGTCCCATCTGATAAGACCTTGTGCTAAGTATACGAGGCTGCATTAAAAACAACAACCCTCCGCTGCTGTTCTAAGTGGCGGTGGGCATGGGATCTAGGGGGCAGGGCATCTCCTGCCCCCTGGCATGGAAAAGGGCTGGGGAAATACATTCCTCAATGACCCAAGACTCAGGGCAAGTTATGCTAATGTTAAGGAAGGGGTAGGTGACTGAGAACTAGTACAGGACATATTAACGAAGGTTGGCATTTTCAGTAGAAGCCACATTTGAAAAACATCTTAGTCAAACGCCACGTATAGACTTCCGAAGGACATTAAAAAAAACAATTACCAAAAAAAAATCTGTTTCTGGAGTCAACAGCGTAAAACACAGTTGTTTTTTTTAAAAATATGGAGGTTTATGCCTTTTGGGGCCTGAAAAACAAAACCTTGAAATCGGCGGTACTCGGTTGGCCGATCTAAGCCGCGTGCAGAGGACCCAATAGCTGTCTAAAGTCTGCCTGCACTGAGCCAGCTTTGTGTGCTGTAGGTCTGCTTGGCAAAATGATGATATTGTGCTTTGTTTGCTATAATATATAATATATATATTATATACGTGTGGGCCATTGGGTTGGGCTGTGGCTCAGGGGAAGACCCTCTGCTTGGTGTACAGGAAGTCCCTGGTTCAATCCCCAGTGTCTCCAGTTTTTTCCCCAATTTTATTTTTATTTTATTTTATACGATTACAGTACACTGTTCCCTCTAAGCTGAGTTAGTGTGAGCTAGCTCACAGTTTTTTAGCTTCCGGCTCACACATTCTTGTCTCGGCTCAGGAAGGAGGGCTCCAGAGCAAACTAATTTATGCAGTAGCCAAATCGCTCGCTCACAACTTTAATGCCAGGAGCTCACAAAGTAGAATTTCTGCTCACAAGACTCCACAGTTTAGAGGGAACATTAATATCAACAGACAATAAAAATATTGATACAGTAACAGCAAAGAAGATGAAGTTAACTTTCCAAGCAGTATCTTATTAACAAACAACTTAACAACAATAACTGTATCAAACTTATAGATACCATCCAAATTGAAGGTTAAATAACGACAACAACCTAATGAAACATGTATAGTGACAACCAAGGCATTTGTCCAAGGATTACATGGTCTGAGCATCATAAACCTGTTTTGTTTAGCTAGCAAAACCTTCCATTTGTTCATCGGACTGTGAGTATTTTTGATTAGACTATGTTGGGCGGACCATTCAGCAATTTTGTCATCAATCAGATATTCCCATAGTTTAATGTACCAATGATCTATAGAGGGGACAGTTAAAGGGTCCAGGCAGTCGGTGATGTGAAAGACCTCCGCCTGAGACCCTGTTGAGCCACTGCTAGTCTGAGTAGACGATACTTACCTTGCTGGACCAATAGTCTGATTCAGTATAAACCTTGGGTGTTCGTTGGGTTGTGTGCCAAGAGTTCTTGCTGGAATCTCGAGCCATTCCAGCTTTCTTTTAAAATTTAAAAAATAGTTTACCAGTCCTCATGGTTAGTCATGGTCACTTGACACATTTAATGAGAGAGAATCTTCAGAGATTTAGTAGATTGCTTAAGTATGCCAGAGCTCCAATGTTATGATGGGAAGTAACCCACGGAGCCTGCTCTGTCCTCGAGACTTTAACTGCGTAGCTAGCTAGCTATTCAATATTTAAAATACAAAGAAGTATGACTTTTTGTAAAGGAGCTGCGGTGGCTCAAGTGGTTAAGACGCTGAACTGCAGGCTGTAGAAGGTCAGTAGTTCAGCAGTTCGAGACCCGAGTGTGCTGCATGACGGAGTGAGCTCCCGTCTCCTGCCAACCTAGCAGTTCGAAAGCAAGAAATCGCGAGTAGATAAATAGGTACCACTTCGGTGGGAAGGTAACAGCGTTCCGTGCGCCTGGGTGTTTAGTCACGCCGGCCACATGACGACGGAAATGTCTTTGGACAGCGCTGGCTCTTCGGCTTGGAAACGGAGATGAGCACCGCAACCCTAGAGTCGGACTCGACTGGCTTTCGAGCAAGGGAAACCTTTACCTTTTTTACGACTTTTCGTACAAGTCAAGCTGTGATTAGAGTAATGCATTGCTGCCAATGTCCGTAGTTTTGTCCCGATCTGGTATGTCCGTTTCTATATCTCGGAAAGCATGTCTTCCCTAGCAAAGAGTTGCAGTGTTGTAAACAAGCCCGCCCCCAAACTGACTTGAGTTTGTTGCTTTTCAGCTTTGTTATTAGGTAAGGTTTCGGCATACACCCTCTGCCCGTAACCTTGGTCTGGGGTCCAGAGACCACACATGTTTCCCAAGTGTCCAGTGGCGCCTGAGAGCCAGTTTGGTGTTGTGGTCTGGGAGAACCGGGTTTGATTCCCCACTCCTCCACTTGCACCTGCTGGATGACCTTGGGCAAGCCATAGTTCTGGCACAAGGGCAGTTCTCAAGAGAACTCTCTCAGCCCCACCTACTACACAGGGTGTCTGTTGTGGGGAGGGGAAGAAAAAGGAGTTTGTAAGCTGCTCTCTCCTTTGGGTAGTGAAGGGCGGGGTATAAATCCAATCTCTTCTCTTCTTCTTCTTCTTCTTCTTCTTAAAGACAAAACTTGTGGCAGGGCATTTATTTATTTATGATTTCGTTTATCACTACGATTTATATCCCTCCCTCCCCGCAAGCGGGCTGAGGGCGAGTCACAACGATACGTTCCGTTACAGTCTAAAACGATGCAACGAATAAATAACAAATATTAAATTTAGCTCAGGAAGGGTGGCTCCAGAGCAAACTAATTTATGCAGCAGCCAAATGGCTCGCTCACAGCTTTGATGCCAGGGGCTCACAAAGTAAAAATTTTGCTCACAAGACTCCACAGCTTAGAGGGAGCATTGGCACTGACCTGGATAGACCAGGCCAGCCCGATCTCATCAGAACTTGGAAGCTTAGGGATTGCCCTGGTTAGTATTTGGATGGGAGACCACAAAGGAAGTCCAGGAACACTACACAGAGGCAGGCAATGGCAAACCACCTCTGAATGTCTCTTGGCTTGAAAAGCCTATGGGGTCGCTGCACGGTGGCTGTGACTTGAGGGCAAGAAACCCAAGGTCAGTTAGGGTTGCCAAACCCCCCCGTTTTGCCAGGGGTCCCCCATTTTTTGGGGGGGTTCTACCCGCCCCCAACACCCACAGCCACCCCTCTCCCTTCTCTCTTGAGAGAGAGGGGTGACTGCCTTTAAGTGCATGGAACCCACGTTTCCTCCCAAGCCCAATCTCCGCTTGAGATCAGACTTGCAAGGAAATGCCAGCTCCGTGCACTTAAAAGGGAAACGCTTGCTCTTTGCTCTTAAAGGGGAAACGCCGGCTCCGTGTACTTAAAAGGGAAATGCTGGCTCCTTTAAGTGCAGGAAACTGGCGTTTCTGGAGATCGGGGGGCGGGGGCGGGTGGGGGGGCAGCGGCAGACATCCTCAACGTTACGTCATCACGTCGGTGACGCCCCGCCCCCTCCAGGAACGTCCCTGAAGGTAAGAGGGTGTTTGTTTTTTTAGCAGGCATCAGGGACTGTGGTTAGAAGGGGGGGGGCGCCCTGGGACTCCCCAGTTCCCTCGGGGGATTTCTTTGATGAGCACAAAAAAAGCGGTATAACATAAAGGTAAGGGAGAGGTTGTCCATTTGAAATCGTTTCTGTCCTGCCCTTCTAGGAAGTAGCATGGCGATGCAAATTGTTCCCATTTTCTACTTCTTTTTAAGGATTAAGTCATGAGTTCTTGGTGTCCTCCTCCCCCCACCCCCGGTAAAAGACATTTCAATTGAGTAATCAATTAAAGCTCCCGGATGGGTCGATGGACTCTGTATAAGTTTCATGTGAGTCAAAATGAAACAGCTTGCTTAATCTTTGATTCGCTCTTGTAAGGGCACTTGCCACCCGGAGTAGTTGTAAATACTTGTGTTAAAAGCTATCTGTATTTTTAAGATCTGTCCGATTAATCGGGGGGCCCTTTTAAAACCTATTGGAACGTTTTTGAACACTTAAACCCACGAACCGTCTAAATTGTGCAGCCCAGCTAAGTGTTAATTTTAACAGTATGCTTTTAAAAATTGTATTAATTTCAGTTCCTTTATACATGGATCACGGAGTTGGAAGGGGCCATCCAGGGGCCATCTAGTCCACCCCCCTGCTCAGTGCAGGATCAGCCTAGAGCATCCCTGACGAGTGTTTGTCCAGCCGCTGTTTCAAGACCGCCAGGGAGGGGGAGCTCACCACCTCCCCTAGGCAGCTGATTCCACGGTTGCACAACTCTTGACTGTCAGAAAGTTTCTCCTAATATCCGGCCGGTACCTTCCCGCCCTTAATTTCAACCCATTCTTGCGAGTCCTCTCCTCTGCCGCCAACAGGAACAGCTCCCTGCCCTCCTCTAAGGGACAGCCCTTCGAATACTTAGAGAGAGTAATCATGTCTAGTGCTCCCTCTAAGCTGTGGAGTCTTGTGAGCAAAAACTCCACTTTATGAGCTACTGGCATTCAAGTTGTGAGCGAGCGATTTGGCTGCTGTATAAATTAGTGTGCTCTGGAGCCCTCCTTCCTGAGCGAAGACAGAAATCTGTGAGCCGGAGGCTAAGAAACCGTGAGCTGGCTCACACTAACTCAGCTTAGAGGGAACACTGATCATGTCCCCCCCCTCAACCTCCTCTTCTCCAGACTGAACATTCCCAAGTCCCTCAGCCTTTCCTCACAGGGCTTGGTCTCCCCTGCTTTCCTTCCCAGTAGGGACCCAAAGTGGCTTACGACATTCTTCCTTCCACATTTTATCCTCACAACAACCCTGTGAGGTAGGATAGGCGGAGAATATGTGACTGGCCCGAGCTTCCGCGTCAGAGCGGGCATTCAAACCTGGCTCTCCCAGATCCTGGGCTGACACTTAAGAACATAAAAACATAAGTGAAGCCGTGTTGGATCAGGCCCAGGGTCCATCCGGTCCAACACTGTGTCACACGGTGGCCAAAAACCAAAAACACTTTAACCTCTAAGCAGCACTGGGTGTATGCCTTGAATACAGATGGTTTCAGGTTCAGTCCCCAGCATATCTCAGGGATTCAGGTTTGGAAAGAAGGCATATTGAGTCCCTGGAAAGCCCTGGACTATCTGAGCCAATCATTTGGCTTGGTTTAAGGCTGTTTTATATTTAACAGCGTTCCGTGCGCCTTGGTGTTTAGTCATGCCGGCCACATGACCACGGAAACGTCTTCGGACAGCGCTGGCTCTTCGGCTTTGAAACGGAGATGAGCACCGCAACCCTAGAGTCGGATTTTACTGGCTTTCGATCAAGGGAACCTTTACCTTTACTATATTTAACAGCAACCTGCTTCTTGTTTAATCTGGGGACAGCCACCTAACAAAAACGATTTTTTTTAATGTAACTTCTGTGCAACCCCCAAGTATATCTATTACCCATTAGATTTCAACAGCGGACTTCCCAGAGTTTTTGATGGACGTGAGCAATGCTCCCTCTAAGCTGTGGAGTCTTTGTGAACAAAAATTCTACTTTGTGAGCTCCTGGCATTAAAGTTGTGAGCGAGCGGTTTGGCTGCTGCATAAATCAGTTTGCTCTTGAGCCCTCCTTCCGGAGCGAGGACAAAAATGTGTGAGCCGGAGGCTAAAAAACTGTGAGCTGGCTCACACTAACTCATCTGAGAGGGAACACTGGTCGTGAGTTTTGCTCCCTGATTGCTTCTGCTTTTTGAAGATTGGCTTCTCTGTTGGTGCAGTCTGACTGTAAGCAGTGACAGTGCAGGGGGGCGTGGGGAGATATTCCCAGATCAAATGTGGAATATTCTGCTCAGGGCAAATGAAGGGTGATAGTACTGAACAGGGTGGATAGGTGTAAAATGGATGGGGTGAAGAGAGTGAACTCGGGATCTGCGCTCTGAAACCCCTAAACTCTGCACTGATAAAAGTAGAATTCTGCAACTTGTCCTCAGAACATGCAAAGTAGTTTTTTAAGACAGAAGGAGTGTCCTCGAGCATGTGCAGAATGCCTTCCCTTCACCAATAAGAACCCACAGCCAAGCCCTATGGGGTTAGGGTGGGGTTGCCAGGTATTACCTGGCTGCTAGCAGGGGAGGGGCCATCCTTCTGGCATGCCCGGAGATGACATCGTCACGCTGGGCATGCCAAACAGGACGCTCTAGCATTTGGGCAAAATAAACTCTCTATGGTCACCATAGAGTTTTTGCCCAACTACCAGAGTGTCCCCTGTGCGATGTTGCCAATTGGGGGTGGGTGGCGGGTAAACCCCCACTTCGGAGGCCCGATTTCCGGCTCCGCGGAATCAGGCCCTGGGGGGAACTCCGCCCCCGAAGCGCCCCCCCGAAGCGCACCTCCGGTGACGCAACCACGTCGCTCACGTTGGGGCCGTGGCCCTGATCCTCGGAGGGAAAAACCCCTCCGACGATCGGGGCCATGCCCCCAACGTGAGCAACATAGCGCGTCACTTCCTGTGATGTGCTGGCGGCGCGCACGCTTTGCGCGCGCACAAACACATCCCGAAAGAGCTCCCGGAGCCCAGTGAGGCTCCTCCACAGCCAAGGTAAGTTTACTTGGCAACCCTAGCGATGTGCCTGGCACAATGATATCATCTCTGGGTGACATCATCACGCCAGGCACGATGGGGCTTTTCAGGGGTGGGGCTCCCCCCACCGGCCTGTTGGGTTAGGGAGCACAGATTCCATGTCTTATAGTGCGGCCTACAGGAATTTGCGAGTACCGGAATGTATAAGAATGTCTCAGGGACTATACCAAACAACATGGAATGCCTAGTTTCTTTGCTGTGTAGTAGGGCGAGGGAAACTGAGTCGCATTGTTATGTGTGTTACTCCTGTTCGTCTGTCACGATAGGACGCTTGGTATGTGTCATCGGCAGCAAAATCCTGTGATGGTTTGGAATTTGCAGTATGACGAATGTGAAAGATTACCAAGTGATTCCCCACCTCAGCTCAGAATCGTTTGCATTTTCCGAACTGAAGTGGATTAGCTCTAGCCAGGGCAAGGGGGAAGGTAGCAGCGCTACCTGGCAGGGTGTCCCCAGGGCCGTGAGTCCCCTATAGGTGGAAGGTTTGAATCCAACATGTAGTTTTATTTATTTATTTATTTATTTATTTAGGACATTTTTACCCCGCCCTCCCCGCAAGCGGGCCCAGGGCGGCTTACAGGGGGCAGAAGCCCAGCATAAAACCCACTAAAACAGTAAAATCACAATTGTAACAATAACAATAACAATAAATAACAATAAGGTGCCTCATTAGACAGATGGTCTTGCGTAGTTATCGTTTTGGTTTTTACCTTTAAAGCCCTACATGGTCTGGGACCAACATATCTCCGGGACCGTGTCTCCTGGTATGTCCCCCAATCTCCTGGAGGTCCCCGGCCTGAAAAGTATTCAGCCTCAACCCGGGTCAAAGCCTTCTCGGCTCTGGTCCCGGCCTGGTGGGAAACCCTTCCAGAAGAGATCCGGACCCCGCGGAATCTGATGCAGTTCCACAGGGCCCGCAAGACAGAAATGTTTTGCCAGGCCTACAGTTGAGTTAGCGAAGTTCCATCTGAATTGGCCTCCCCTAGTCCCTCTCCGCCATCTCCGCCTGTCATTTTACCGACTTTTCCAGCGACCCACAGGCTGTACAACCTCACTTTGGATAAATGATGTTATTCCGTGCCTTACATCGCCGTCTGATTTTATCTTAATTTATTGTTGTGTGATAATTGTTTTTAACAACTAATAGATGGTCATCGTTTTTAACACTGTTGTTACCCACCCTGAGCCTTGCTGCTCAGGAGAGGGCGGGCTATAAGCCCAACAAAATAAATTTAGGTAGGTGAAGATCTTGCCCGAATTGGCTTTCCTGAGTTGACGTGGAACTGAAATTTTGACAGCAAGGGAGTCAAAGTTTGCAAAGAGAGAAATGTGGGTTAGGGCCTGTCTGCCAACAACCTTTTCTAAAATGATGTAAAGGAGTCTCTCTAAACTAGGGATTCCGGGTCTCTATGCCACTAAATCTTCCTCTGGCGGAGACGAACTTCCTCCGAAAGAGGCAGAAGGAGTCTATCACTACACAGGCTGTTGCCCAGGAGACCCCAGCTTTGCCTGGAAATTTGTTGACACAGTTTGGTCTCATTGATTGGGTACCATCAATATAAGGTTTGTGGGGGTCACCTCCCACCCTTTAGCAAAGCTGCATGCTGAATAGCAAACACATGACAGTAGGCGAGCAGTTGTGAGGTCCCTACATTGTAATTAGGAATCTACCTTGCGTGCTAAAAGAATTTTAGACAGTCCACATTCTATTACACGGGAAACTGGAATTTTGCATCAAGATAATTCTATACAAGTTTTCAGCTGTGTTGTGATCCACTGGCAATTGTGCAAAGCCCCCCCTGTGGTTTCAGAGACGTTATCCTCGGTCATCGCCCGCACGGTTTCTCTGCCCGTCTTAGCAGCCATGAGGACTAGCCACTCGTTTTAAAATAAATAAATAACACCAACCTTTTCAGGAGGCTGAATCCTATGGTCAGTACCTTACAGAGTATGTACGTGGTAACAGAGACTGTACACAGCCCTGTTTATATATATCTGTCTGTGTTTGAGTGACTTAAGGCTTGTCTAATCCATTTTAAGAGAACAAGGGGATGCTTTGTAGATGTGTGGAGCCGAACAGCAATTGTACACAGGTTGGGTTTTCTCTGTACTGTTTGAGCATTTTGGGGGTATGATGGTATGTAACCTGGTTCTTTTGTCCCCGGTAGGGGTTTCCTTGACTCCTGCTCTGCTCTTTCCTTGCGAACCTTTACTCTTTTTGCGAGAACCGAGAAGGTCGGCCCCTTTGCGAACCTTTACTCTTTTCGCGAGAACCGAATATTCTGGAAGGCCGGGCCCCTTGTGAACCTTTAGTCTTTTCGCGAGAACCGAATACTCCAGAAAGCCGGGCCTCCACACATCACATTGTGTTTACGAAGAGGTTGCCTGCTGTAGAGCTTGAAGAACAGATAATTGAAACGCCACTGGAGTTGTAACAGGGTCTCTCTTCTATCTCCCACATAACAGATTCTACCTCAGAAGAGGAGGAGGAGGAGGAAGAGGAAGCGCAAGATTATAGGCTGGGTGGGAGCGAGAGGCTTTCGCCCCCTGCTTTGGATGAGAGCGGTCTGGGTCTACTCGCAAGATTCGCCGCCAGCGCTATGCCAAGCCCCATCATCCCGCCTTCTCTCTCCATCGTTCAGCTGGAAGCAAAGCAGAAGGCCAAGAAGAAGGAAGAACGGCAGAGTTTGATGGGTAAGTTTGCCGTAGCTCACATTCTTTTCCTGCGCAGAAGTTTCCAGGTTCAATCTTTGGCCTCTCCCTGTTTTGAAATACCTCTGGTGGCAGAGCTGGAAATGACCTTTGTCTGAGATTTTGGGAAGCAGCTATCGACTTGTGGGGTAGTCCCGGGGTCAGTGTGAAGTACCTGTGGTGTAGTGGTTGTGCATGGATTCCCCACTCCTCCACCTGCAGCTGCTGGATGACCTTGGGCTAGCCATAGTTCTGTCAGAGCTGTTTTTGAAAGAGCAGAGAGAGAGAGAGAGAGAGAGAGAGAGAGAGAGAGAGAGAGCGCTCTCTCAGCCCCACCTACCTCACAGGATGTCTGTTGTGGGGAGGGGAAGGGGATTATAAGCTGCCCTGAGACTCCTTCGGGTAGTAAAGGGCGGGGTATAAATCCAATCTTTTCTTCTTCGTTGTTCGTTTGTCTATCCTGATTTAGGTCCCGCATACTGGTTGCCATGGCTTCCCACAGGGAACTATGGGAATACTCAGGTGTCATGATAAACCCACGGTGGTCTCACATGGAGTCCTGATACAGATCGTCCAGTGAACTGGGGTTGGTTTCTTGGCACCGGAGTAGGATTTCAAAGAAGGGTTGGTACCTGGTTTGTGAATCTCAGGTGTCTGTAGCTTGTTGCGGCATCTCAATCCACAAACCCAGTTTGCAGCAAATATCTTGCAGCCACCTGGCCACAGAGGGGACTGTACAAAGAGAGCCCTGTCGCTGCTGGGGTGCAGGCAAGAACTAGATGAAACTGAAAGTTTTGCCCCCCAAATTGGGATTTGTGACATGCAGAGGTCATTTCGGGGGGGAACGTGGGGGATCGCAGTTCCCCCGGGTGAGGTACGGGGGCGGGGCACATGACGAAGCCCCGCCCCCTGCTTCCGGCCCTCATTCAGCCAGGAGGAGGCAGGAGAAGAGGGAGGGTAAGTTGCTTCCTCCCCGCCTCTCCCCACCCCTGCCTGCCTGGGGCCAGGGAGGGCCTTCACGGGGCTTCCTTGCACTCCCACCGGCCTTGCAGGTCCACCGCCGGGCTCCTCATGGGGCTCGGCAGTGGAGCTGCAAGGCCAGCACCGACGGCCGGGACCGTTGGGGGCAAGGTGTGTGGCCTTATGACACATTTCCGGTGATGTCAGGAGGTGTGGCCTTATGACACACTTCCGGTGATGTCAGGGGGTGTGGCATATGCTAATGAGTTATGCTAATGAGTTCCCCTAGCTCTTTTTCTACGAAATGACCCCTGGTGACATGGGACTGGGCCAAGGATTCTTGACACCCCTAGGCGAATGATTTCACCTCCACCCCCACACCTCAGGGAAACTGCCTTATGGTGTAGTGGTTAGGAGCCAGTTTGGTGTAGTAGTTAGGAGTGCAGACTCTAATCTGGGAGAACCTGGTTTGATTCCCCACTCCTCCACGTGCAGCTGCTGGTGTGACCTTGGGTCAATCACAAGTTCTCTCAGCCCTGCCTACCTAACAGGGTGTCTGTTGTGGGGAGGGGAAGGAGATTGTAAGCCGTTCTCAGACTCCTTTGGTAGTGAAGGGCAGGGTATAAATTCAATCTCTTCTCTCTTCTTCTCTCCTCCTCCTCCTCCTCCTCCTCCTCCTCTTCTTCCCTCTGCATCGTAGGAAAACTGCCACCACCATCTGTGGGCAGGGTGGCCCCGGGGATGGTTTGGGCCCCTCTCCACCTCTGGCTCCCTAGACAATTGTCTAGGCACGCCTAACGGACAGGCAAGCCCTGTTGTGCCTCCAGACAACCAGAGTTTGTTGCACAAACCGTGGTGATGGTCTATTTATTTTTTTTACAGTGTCTGGGTCAAAGTCACGAGAGGAATTCTGGAACAGGGATCAGGATCGGGCCAAAGGCGTGGGAGTGCAGTCTTCTCTAGCCCCGTTTCTCCAGCTGTCTCTGGCTCCCCTCCCCCTACCCTCCCCCCCCCAACCCTTTCCCCATGAATAATTGAAATTTTGCTTTTTTAATTCCCTCGTGTGCCGCGGGCTGCAGAAGTAGCCCCAGGGCAACATTTTTCTCAGTCAGGCAGCTCTGTAAAAAAAGCTCCATTTATAAACCCTTTATTAATATGTATTAAATGATAATGGGATTTATAGCGGGCTTCAGAATAGAAAATGATGTCTTCCGTGGGAGACGGGCTTATTTTTAGCCAGCCGTATCTCCATGCTGTATCCCGGGCCTCGGCCAGTCTGTTCCGGCACCTTCCTGCCCCTCCCCTTTGCCCCATTGCAAAGGGATGAAATCTACTTGGCTTGTTTGGGCCCTTTATAATAGTATTACCCACAAATTTAATAGCTGTGTGACATATCCCCTCCCCCCTAACTTTAAAAACGTAGGAATCCTTCATCCAAAAGAAGGGTTTACTTGTAGAGCATGTGAAACAGGAAGAATTTCCCATCTCCTGCATGAGTTCTGCGTTTGCCTCCTGAGTGGGATGGAGAGAAGGTCTAGGACTGTGATTCACACAGAGGCTTGACAGAAAACCTCCCCTGATAATGCAGTAGCTCTTCTACAGCATGAGTGGCTCGATCATTCGGTTGTACCCGGTGCAGAGATGCAGTATAATTATTCGTTTCCAGGAGAGGTGGGTTGAAAGGAGGCCAGGTGACTGAGCAGTAAATCACATAGAGATGCAACGGGCAGCCTCCCTGCCCCACGGGTGCTGTGTGCTAAGAGAAGCCTTTAATTTATGTCTTGTGCAACCCTGGCGCGCCCTGCCCTGCTGTCTGGGAATGTGCGCATTAATTAGAAGGACAGCCTGTGCTATAATTACAGCCACATCTTCACCTCCTGCTCATGTTGGTGGCTGGATCCCACAGTGTCCCAGTAACCTTTGAGCGATTGCCTTGTGTGAGGTCGCTAAGGTCACATGGCGCCGCCGGCCTTGGCACTGGCAGCCCAGATTTGGAGGGGCACGTTGACACCCACAGAACCCCAGCGGCGCTGTGGTGGCATGCATCCCAAGCGGAGCGGCGTTGGGGGAGAGGCGGTTGTGTTCGGGCAGAAAGCCAACGGGAAGCAGAAAAGAATCAAGAAGGTGTCGCCCTGTGGCTAGAGTTGGATGGGAATCCAACTGGCTTAGCCTTCCCCCACGAAGGGGGTAGAGTTCATGTTTGCATACCCTTTGCGCCCCTTTCCGCCTTAATCAGACAGTTACATATTACTCCTCCCCTGAGATTTCACGTCACCTTTTAGTTGTATAGCTGGTTATATTCATTACGTATTTTATGGTATTGACTCAGAGGACTTCGCCGTATCAGTCTGTCGCTGCAAAAATAGCAAAAAGACCAGTAGCGCTTTTAAGGCTTAACAAACTTTATTGTAGCATCAGCTTTCGAGAAACACGGCTCTCTTCATCAGATGCATGGATAGCCAGTTTGGTGTAGTGGTTAAGTGTGCGGACTCTAATCTGGGAGAACTGGGTTTGATCCCCCACTCCTCCACTTGCACCTGCTGATGTGACCTTGGGTCAGTCACAAGCTCTGGCACAGCTGTTGCTGAAAGAGCAGTTTGTGTGAGAGTTCTCTCAGCCCCACCCACCTCACAGGGTGTCTGTTGTGGGGAGGGGAAGGGAGAGGAGTTTGTAAGCCGCTCTGAGACTCCAAGTGAAGGGCAGGGTATAAATCCAATCTCTTCTTCTTCTTCTTCTGGAGGGTACGAAGAAACTGGCCAGATTGGGCATTCTACATTATTCATGATTTCTGCAACTGCTCTGCATTTACTTGGCACTTTCTGTATCCTCTCCCCCCTCCCCATACCACCTATATATCTCTGGCCAGTTTCTTCATATGGGGAGAGGTGATCCCAAAGATATGCAGGCATGGGGGTTTGAAGGTTAACATGAGAACCTTGAACTGGATCCGGTACTCTATTGGTAGCCAGTGCAATTGCTGCAGCACTGGCTGAATGCAAGTCTGCACAGGTGTCACCATCGGTAGAAGGGGATAGACGGTAGAATCCTTAAGCTTCTTCGAGCAAGGGATTGTCCTGAGCCGTCTTTGGTTCAGATCTGACTTCCTTTGAAACTGCGGTTTAATCAAAGTGACTCTGGTTTGTTTTGTGGTTGTCTGAGTGCGAGCCTCTCCACTTGTATCTGTTAATTGGGCTCCGTGGAACAGGGAAATGAAGTTGGCTTATTAACCACGGATTATGCCTGAATGCAGATATCTACCTTTAATCCTGGCTTCTTCTTTAGCAACGCCTTCTCCGGCTAGAGAGTGAAGGAAATGAAACTAGCGTTTGTCAAGATGAACTAGGATTTCACAAAACTAATCATGGTGTAATGTCCTCCTTTGGCTTTGGGTTTTGGGTTCCCAGGTTAGAGTCCTCCGGCACCTGTTCTCAGGACCATTCAGCAGGGACAAGCTGGCTCAAAACACCGGCCATTTATTTGCAAGGAGACAACGCCAACAACCGACGACTTCAGCTAACTTACAAAAACTGGAAACTGAAACAAGAGCTCCACCCAATAGCACCAAACTAAATCGCACAGATATTGGGGGAGCGGGGAGCAGACTGTTCCATTACATATATACACTTATACAATAAATATACCCAGAGTTTTTTTTGTAGAAAAAGCCCAGCAGGAGCTCATTAGCATATTAGGCCACACCCCTGACAGCATAGCTCATTAGCATATTAGGCCACACCCCCATGTTACCAGAAGTGTGGTCATCCAGCCACACCCACCTTTTGCTTCTTATTCTCTTTACCTTGTTTGTTGTCAAAACCCAGGGCTTTTTGCATGTTAGGCCACACACCCCTAATTGTAGCCAATCCGAATGAGTTTCTGCTATTGGGTGTGGCCTATTATGCTAATGAGTTCCTGCTGGGCGTGGCCAACTTGGGAGCCAGATGGAACGCCGTTCCTGCCCCAAAATAGCCCTGAATATACCACACATGGTTGAAATAAACCAGGGTTGCATGTCAGGTTAGAGCCAAGCCATTACGGTTGCTCTCCTGCAAGCGTATAACTGTGCTAAGGTGTTTGTGCGCATTCTGCAGTGGTGCGAACATTGGTTTTATGTGCGTATAGAAATACAAGAGGTCGTGCCTGAAGGCTGGGATATCCACTTGATACGTCTGTAATACGACAGAGAAATAGATTCACCTGAAATCGATGTGTACCCAATTTGGTGTTGGATTGTGTCCATTGGGTGTAACTAGGAGAGGGTTAGGGTAACTAGGTGCTCTGACCTGGATGACGCAGGCTACCCCAGTCTCGTCAGATCTCAGAAGCTAAGAAGGGTTGGCCCTGGTTAGTACTTGGATCGGTGACCAGCAAGGAAGTCCAGGGTTGGAACGCAGAGGCGGGCGATGGCAAACCACCTCCGAGAACCCTACGGGGTTGCCATAAGTCAGCGGTGACTTGACAGCCAAAAAGAGAGAGGGTGTGCATGTTAGAGCTGTGTCGCTTTCTCAGTTTTGCCTAACTTCCGGAGAGGATACAGAAGTGTTGTCTGGGGCACAGAATACAGCTTGGTAAAATCTCAGCTCCCGTTTCAAAACTGTCGGCTGCCTAAAGAGCTGGACGACGAGGTGGTTGCCTGCGAAAGCTTTCTAGTGTCTTGAGATCGGAGTTTCCTACTTCTCCCTGTCCCGTGGCCTGACCAGAATAAATTATGCAAATATATGCAAATTTGCCTAAGATATACCGCTGGAAGAATTCTGAACTCTTGGTGCAGGAGTTTTAGATATGTTGACCTGGAATTTTTATTTTAGCTGAACCGTTGATGAACGGCATGTTTTTCTTTTATACCTCTAATTTCTTTGTTCAGGCATCCTTTACAAAGATGTAAAATAAGCATTTTTAAGGCAAGCGAAAGAAAGCCAGATGTGGGTTAGTTCTGTCAATTCTGGGGTTTTGGCAGCCTAGTTCTGGATGAGTTCTGTTGATTCCTAGCAGGAGGGACACAGGTTGGGTCATGGACGAGTTGGGTGTTGTGTCATTTCGGTTCCAAAACTGCCGTGACTGGATCACTCAGGGACATTGCTGGCGTGGATTAGAGCGTCTCTGTGGATTATGTCTTATTTATTTTGCTCGGCTTGTATATTTTTAGCAGGGCTTCCAGAGTGGTTTGCAAACTATAAATCATAAAAGCCTCTTATTGAAAATATTAAGAATCCCAAAAACCCTCACCGGAAATTCAATCTTTGGCAGGGAGGGTGGGGCAAAAATTGAACGAATAAATAAATAATCAAGACCGTGAAGCCAAACCTCAATGGCAGGGGGTAGTAAAATCCCTTTTGCCAGCTCGTCCCAGTACGTTTTATTGGATGGGCCTGTGTTACAGCAGGAGCACCCCTCAAAAGACAGGCATGAGGGGGTTTTCTGAGGAAAGTCCCTACGGATGGGAACGAGAACTGCAAGTCTGAACGATTCCGTGGCCCATTTTGTGAACAGGAAGACAGCATTGTGGGAATTTCCACTGCTTTTGGAGTGTCACAGCTTAACTCAGTGACAAGGGGCTTCCCTTTACCTCGGTGTGGAAAATGGAGGTGTTGGGTGTCAGTTGAGGCTGAGAAAGGGGGTAGGAGGACAGTTTGGCCAGAGAGGCAAGACAGTTTCCTAAGGTCTAGCCTGTTCACATATATCTGGACGTGACCGCCCCTCCTGCAGAGGCTTGGCGAAGGATGACCGAAACCTGAGGGGGATTCCTTGCCTCAGGCATTGGGGAGCTACAATTTGGCAGGTAGGATGCGTGCTCACCCCTCCATGTGCGAAATCCCAAAAGATGAGGTCCCTTTTCTGGCTTTTGGTACATCCCACAAGTGGTGAGGTCTGAGGAGGAAGGGGACAGGCCCTTTGGATGCTTCTTCTGGGGCCACCGATGTCTCTGTATATGCTACTTGAGGCAAGCATTCTATTTGTGTTTTAAGATTGACCTGACATCCAAACCTGTTTTAATGGGAGTGGCGAGAAACGCTATAAAGCATTAACCAAAAAGGCCAAGAGAGAAACACTGGCTAGAACCTGGTGACAGCCCCGTAGCTAGGGAATTCTTTGGGAGGGGGCCTTGGGGGGGCCCACCAGCTAATTAAATGGAAGTACAGTGCAGGTGGTAAGTTGGAGGACTTTGGGGGCAGCCCTGGAGGGAGGGGGCCCAGAAGAAACACAAGGGGGGCGGGCCCCATGGGCCCCATGTTAGCTACGGGCCTGCCTGGTGATAGCACAGAGGATGATTCCCCCCCCCCCAATTATCTAGGCTCTGGGTTCAGGATTTGCCACATTTATTTATTTATTTTCCACATTTGTATCCCGCCCTCCCCAGTGGGCTCAGGGCGGCTAACAAGGGCAAGGTGATTCGCCGTGCCATAATTAAAAACACATAAAACATCATTAAAACATCCGACGCTTAAAACAACGGTGCTCAATCAATTGCTGATCTCATACGTCCAAGATGGAATCAGCACAGTTCCAGGTGGTGCTCCCATTATATTTATGCCCAGTGGAAACGGCTTATTGGATCTTCCGTACATTGTCCAGGTTCTTCCTCAGGGCCTCGTCGGTGCATCCTTTAAGGCACCACGACGGTGGTGGAATTGTGGGGCGGCGGCGCTTACTCAAAAGCCTGGCGGAAGAGCTCCGTCTTGCAGGCCCTGCGGAACTGCATAAGGTCCCACATGCTTGCAATCCTCTTGTAAACAGTGTCTTTCTCAGAGACTCCTCAACAGAGGAACTTGAATGTGGGTCCAATCCTCCATCACTCATATCCAGTGCCTTAATTTCTGCGGTTGTGGGATAAGGGCTCCCTTTTCAGGTGCGGTTTTGGATGTGCTGAGTTGGTCTTGCGGGCCAATTGACACTTGTCTAGATCAGACCGCATCCCGGTTGAACCCCTTGTTTCGCTGATGTTTGGGGTGGGTGCTGTAAACATTTCTTAGAGGCAGGTGGGGGGCGATGATGGCCGGCCCAAGGCTATCCAGTGATTTATGACCACGGGTCTCTTTTCAGGTGCGGTTTTGGATGTGCTGAGTCGGGCCGATTGACACTTGTCTAGATTAGACCGCATCCCGGTTGAACCCCTTGTTTTGCTGATATTTGGGGTGGGTGCTGTCAACATTTCTTAGAGGCAGGTGGGAGGCGATGATGGCCGGCCCAAGGCCATCCACTGATTTATGACCACGGGTCTTCAAACGTTATAGTTAGCCAAAGTAGGCTAGTCCAGGGCTTTTTTTGTAGAAAAAACCCAGCAGGAACTCATTAGCATAATAGGCCACACCCAACAGCAGAAACTCATTAGCACATTAAGCCACACCCCTGACATCACAGCTCATTAGGCCACGCCCCATGTTACCACACTTACATTTTGCTTCTTAGTCTGTTTACTTTGCTGTCAAAACCCTGGGCTTTTTTTGTAGCAGGAATTCCTTTGCATGTTAGGCCACATACCCCTAATGTAGCCAATCCTAATGAGCTTCTGCTGTTGGGTGTGGCCTATTATGCTAATGAGTTCCTGCTGGGTGTGGCCAACTCAGGAGCCAGCCGGAACTCCGTTCCTGTGCGTTCCTGCCCAAAAATAGCCCTGGGCTAGTCCCAAACATAACCCCACCCATGATTCCCAATTCTAACCCAGCAGCAGTAAGAATCAAGGGAAAAGAGAACAAGAAGTGAGAAAAGCCAGAGAGAAGACGAAGGAGGAAAGGGGACGATAAGCATTGCTTGGGCTATACTGGTGGTTCTTAATCTGAACCTTTTGGGGACACATACACGTGAAGCTGCCTGATATCTAATCAGACCCTTTGTCTGTCAAAGTTAGCCCCATCTCCACTGACTGACAAAATCTCTCCAGGATCTCAGTTGCAGGTTTTCCACATCACCTACTACGGGACCCTTTTAATTGGTCATGCCAGGGATTGAACCTGGGACCTTCTGTGTGCAAAGCAGATGCTCTTTCCCCGAGCGGCCGCCCCTCCTCTCGCTCATGTCAACCGTTTGTCTTTTGTGCTCTCTTAACTCCTTTTCTCACACTTCAAGGCATTTGGTTAGCATTTACTGTAAACATCTCTGATAGCCCACAGGTAAAACGAGTCGAATTGATTTGAATTGACCGACTTAAGTGTTTAAAAAGAACAAAATGCTTGAGGAATTTCAAGGGTGGGGTTGTTGTTCTTCTGGTAGCCTCCAGGCACAGGGCTGGGCATACACAGTCCAGTGCGAGGACAGGCATCTATTGGGTCAGATCCAATCAAGATGGCACTTGGCTTGATTCAGTCTTTTCCTTTACGTTAAGGGACGGAGTTTGAGTACACAGATTCGGAAAGCGAGGTGAAGATCAGGAAGAAGTCTCCTTCTCAGTTGCTGCGTGGGAAAAAGGGAATGTTGGAGTCAGGCAACACCACACCCGTACAGTCCGCAAGTTCCACGGACTCCTCCTCCGGGGTGAGTTTGGACAAGACCAAGATGGCGTCCGAGAAGAGCCGGAAGCTGAAGAAGTTCAAGTCGCCCAAAGACCTGAGCTTTGAATTTGGGCTGGAGATGAGCGATGATGACCTCTGGAACCGGCGGCGAAGCGAGCGGATCTTCCTTCACGACGCCACCACGTCGTCAGCCGTACTGTCCTCCACCACGGCAAGCGGCTCAACACCTGGGCCCAAGGCCAGCCGCTGCGTGAAGGGGTCTCCCCTGAGTCCCAAGAAAGATGGGAGCAAAGGGAAAGTATCTTGTCAAGGTACGAGCCACTCCTACCGGGCGGGGGAGGCTTCGGGGAGGGACAGAGAACAGGTGGAATATTTACGGTGGATGCGAATCCTGTCTGCAATGTTCTGGGATCCACCAAAGGTAAGGCTTGGGTCCAGAATGCTCCTGGGGAGGGAGACGATCAGCTCCTAATTTCAGGCCAGGGCAGATTCCAGGACAGATCCTGCGCATGGGGGTGGGGGGACAGAATGTGGGAGTGGGGGAATCAGTGAAAATCGCTGTCCTCCCCTTCTTCTCAAAGAAGAAACGTCAGTAAAGAAAAACGGAAGTGAGGATCTGAGCTCCAGTGGCTTTGCATAACAGCCATTTCGTGCATGCTTTAATTTGGCTTCTCACAAGAGCCAGTTTGGCGTAGCGGTTAAGAGCAGCGGACTCTAATCTGGGAGAACCGGGTTCGATCCCCCCACTCCTCCACTTGAAGCCAGCTGGGTGACCTCGGGTCAGTCACAAGTTCTCTCAGCCCCCCCCCCCCCGGCAATCAAACTTAGTTCACCACAAAAATAGCTACAGTTTCAGGCTGCCAGATAATCTTTGGGTCCCCTGGCTCGACAACACCCCCACCGCCGTACAATAATTAATTAATTAATTAATTAATTGGCTTCTCACAGTCAAGTGTGTGTGTGTGTTTTAATTTGTAATTATTTTGTGCTAAACCTTTTATGTACAGAATCTATAAATCTGTGAATCACATTTTGAGCCATGTGACATTCTACTCTGTGATGGTTCCCTTGTGCTTCCATGCCCCGATTCTGCGTCCTTTGTCACCAATTAGTTAGTAAATATGTGTGGTCCTGCCTGTAAATCCATTCCGCCCCACACCCTGGCATCCACCCTTCCCACCCTTAGGGCTGTTTTCATACCTCCCCTGCTCCATAGCACCAAAGCCCAGTCTAGACATGTAGGAGAAGAAGCTGGTGGATCCCTGAAGTGCTAGACTGATCCCTGCTGTAGCACGCTGCTCCCCCATAGCAAATACACCGCAAGCAGAAATGTAGCAATTTAGGTAAAATAAGCGTCTCGCTTTTGTCCAGCTTGCAGCGTCCGTTTCTTTTTAATTATTATTATGACCCCCACATACAGTCAGAAGTGCATTTTGCCTCCTCCGATCCCGTTCGTTTTTTGGCATGCGCTGGGTGGGTGTCCACCATTCTGTCTGCGTCGATTGATCCGTGATGGCTGATTCAGGTGTACGAGCACCTTTCCCTCCCAACTCACTTTGCAAAGAATCTGAACGCCTTCAGGCCTCAGTGTTTCCTTGCTGAAACTGTGTCTTGCATTCTTTACTGGATCCTTGACCGTGAGCCAAGTTGGGAGTCCTTAACCTTTGCAGAACGTCATCTTTCCCCCCAACAATCAGCCACCCCCTGGAATTAATTAATTAATTAATTAATTAATTAATTAATGCCCCACATTCTCTCCTCACCGGGGACTTAGGGTGGCTTACAACGTTTAAAGAAATACAATATGCGATAAAAATAAATAAATGCAATAAATAGAGCAATAAAATCAATGAAAACATTACAGGGCCGAGAAGAGGATGTGATTTGGGGGCATGCCTGAGCCCTGCTCCCGCACTAGTGTAAGGGAACCCCCGTTCCCCTGCACTTCACCTGCTGACCTCACTGATTCTTGTCTGGCGACCCACGCTGATTGGGGAATTTCCTGTGCTCTTCTCTTTTTGTTGTGCAGAAGAAGAAAAATAAAGAGAGCCCTTTCTGCTCTTCCTCCTCTTCCTCTTCCCACTCTCCTCCGGGCATCACCAGCTCCCCGCCCGACATCCGTGCCAGCCTGGCAAACTCCCTCAGCTCCAGCAAGAAGAGCAAGGCCAAGATGAAAGCCAAAGAGGTGAAGAAGGAGGTGAGAGCTGGCGCCACAGAAGGGCATCGGTTGCAATGCGACCATTTTGACTAGGGGAGAGTGGTGGGATTGTTAGTGGGCTTGGTGGTGGAGACAACAAAAAGTGCATGAACTTCAATCTTGAAAAATTAAGTCCTGTGCCCAGGTAATCCAAACGACAGCTTGGTCAACTCATGCAGCAGAGCGAGGCATTAGGTCCCGCAGCTGGCCCGTAGCTACGGTGGGGCTATTCAGGGCTCCGCCTCCTTTCTTGAGGGGACAGCCCCACGGGCCCCTTCCCTAGAACAACCCGTGAATTCTTTTGTTATCTCTTTTGTATAAGTCCTCAGTGTAGAGAAAAGCCTTGTAGCCGGATCTTCAGAGGGTTTACTCTCAGGTAAGTCATTTCAGTCTTGGAAGACAGACATTCGCCTATCGTGTGGCTTGGGGAGGGGTTAAATTAGGGCTACCAAGTACTTACCGCAAATCGGCGGGGGATGTATAGTTCTTGGCGGAACATTCCCGCAGGGAAAACACCGGCGCTGCACTATCCTGTCGCCCAGACATGACGTGGGCATGTAGCCGAGCGACGCTCTGACAATGGGGCTGAAAACTCGATGGTACCATCGAGTTTCCAACCCCATTGCTGGAGCATCGTCCAGCTATGTGCCCAGCGTGCTTATGTCACGTCTGGGTGACAGGATAGTGCGACGCGGCCGTGTTACACGCAGGAATGTTCCGGCGGGGAAGCATGTGTCCCCCGCCGATTCGTAGGTAGGTACTTGGTAACCCTAGGTTAAATACACTGAGGACTTATACAAAAGAGATGAAAGGATCACAGATTGATCAAGGGGAGGAGCCAGGGAGAGCAAGGGGGAAAGAAATGGGGAGGAGGCATCAAGACTAGCTTCCCTTTCTTGCCCCTCCCCCTGATATCTTCCAAACGGGTTTTGCATTTGGGAGAATCTACTGCGAGATCAGGGCAAGAAAAGGGGGCACAGATTGTTCTAGGGGCACAGATAGTTCTGTACAGTTGTGTACAGATAGAAAAATAATGGCAAAAATGGCAGCCCCACCAGAAAAATTTTTTGCCCCACAAGCTACAAAATCCTACAGTCATTAGAGAGGACTACCCCACTCTGTTGCTATGCATTAAAAGAAATAAATTCCCTTCAAACCGAGCCCTAGCACAGCATACGGGGTCTAGCTCAGCCTCCTTGTCTCCCCTTCTGTCTGACAGGGATTGTTAAAAAAAAGTTTGAAAATGATATCCCTCCTTCGTAGCCTGATGTCACGGAGGGGCTGTGGCCCCAGCAACAGAGAATTGCTGGCACGCAGGTTCGGTCACCATATTGAGCAGCAGGGACTAAGAACGACCCGGAATGCTGCTAGTCAGAGTTGGGACCGTGACAAACAGGAGGGATTCGATATGGAGGCAGCTTCATACATTCATATAACCAGGGGTCATTTCGTAGAAAAAGAGCTAGGGGAACTCATTAGCATAACTCATTAGCATATGCCACCCCCCCTGACATCACCGGAAGTGTGTCATAAGGCCACACCCCCTGACATCACTGGAAGTGTGTCATAAGGCCACACACACCGCCCCCAACAGTCCATGAGGGGCCCGGCGGTGGACCTGCAAGGCCGGCGGGAGTGCAAGGAAGCCCCGCGAAGGCCCTCCCTGGCCCCAGGCAGGCAGGCAGGGGTGGGGAGAGGCAGGGAGGAAGCAACTTACCCTCCCTCTTCTCCTGCCTCCTCCTGGCTGAATGAGGGCCGGAAGCGGGGCGGCCGGAAGCAGGGGGCGGGGCTTCGTTATGTGCCCCGCCCCCGTACCTCACCCGGGGGAACTGCGATCCCCCGCGTTCCCCCCCCGAAATGACCTCTGCATATAACTGATGCAGGCCACTTACCTCCTCGTTCTGCACCTTTTCTTTTCACCTCACCCCCAGAACCGAGGGAAAGGCGGGGCTGTGAGCAAGCTCATGGAAAGCATGGCCGCGGAGGAGGATTTCGAGCCCAATCAGGACAGTAGCTTCTCGGAGGATGAAAACATGCCACTGAGCGTGCTTCTGGAAAGGCCACCCACGCCAGGTGAGAGTGGAGGGTCCAGTCACTGTATAATCCCTTCCCTTTTGTTGAGTTCTCTTTCCTGCCTTTAGCGAAAGTTTTGCTGTGCGTTATTCTATGCTTTTAGCGAATTTTTCACAGTCGGTTATTCCCTGCCTGTAGGGAATCGGTGGGTTGTAAGCTCTCCATATGTCCTTTTGTGGTTGTAACAAACTCCATGGTATACAAGCTTGGTTCAGATGTAATGTGGAACCCCGGTTTATCTTAACTATGGGCACTTTGTAAAAGTAGGATTCGGCTCACGGTTTGCCTCAACGAATACCGGTTTCATTTTTTTTGTTCTGTCCCCTGACTGGGCTTTTCCAGGGAATGATTTCTCTGGATTTGACCTGGATTCTACATTCAGACATCGCACAAAGTCATAGATGACTAACTGTGCTTAATAAACGAGTGGCAGATCTTGCCTTCAGGACCCTTAGATCTTACTAACTCTGGTTGGTTTTGAGTGTCATGTGATGTTGAAATAGGTCCATGCAGTGACTTCCCCCAAGCCATCTAGGACATTTCAAGGCTGCCTGGGACTTGAATCTAGGTCAGGCCCAGTTAGATCCAGCCCTCCTGTCCCTTAATAGATGAACAAAGAAGGCGGGGACGGCAAAGGATGAGATGGTTAGACAGTGTCATAGATGCAACGGACATGAGATTGAGCCAACTTCAGAGGACGGCGGAAGACAGGAAGGCCTGGCGTGATCTGATCCATGGGGTCGCGGAGAGTCAGACTCGACTGTGCGACTGAACAACAACAAAATCAGATTTATTTAGAAATTCAACGTTTACCTGTTATAAAAAAACCTAGAAACTCAAAAGAAGACGAAGAAACTAAAATATATACATCAGATAAACGAAAATAATACAATAAGTACTAAAAACCTTTTGAACTATGGTGCTGGAGAAGACTCTTGGGAGTCCCTTGGACTGCAGGGAGATCGAATCAGTCCATCCTAAAAGAAATCAACCCTGACTGTTCCCTGGAAGGCCAGATAATGAAACTGAAGCTCAAATACTTTGGCCACCCAATGAGAAGGGAGCCCTCACTGGAGAAGAAGACCCTGATGCTGGGAAAGACTGAAGGTCAAAGAAGACGGGGACGGCAAAGGATGAGATGTTTAGACAGTGTCATCGATGCAACGAACATGAAATTGAGTCAACTTTAGAGGACAGCGGAAGACAGGAGGGCCTGGCGTGATCTGGTCCATGGGGTCGTGAAGAGTCGGACTCGACTGTGCGACTGAACAACAACAAATGAACACTGGCGCTGGCTAAGCGTTTGCCTTACCTGATGAGGCATTTGCTTCCCTTCCTTTTGATGGTTCCCTGTTTCCATGACAGCAGCAGATTCAGGAATTTGAAGCATCCTAATTTGAACGAGCCAGTCAGTGGTCTTCATGCCAACCTTTAAAAAAAAAATCTAGTTTAAAGGTTTATTTTGCTGTGAGCTAAGCAGACTGGAGTACTTGGGGGGGGGACACTTAAAGTGAGTCTATTTTTGAATGTTTGGGGCCGAGCGTACTCAGATAATCTCTACCCTTGCTATCGTCGTTTAAGGTGAACAACAAGCTCCCTGTTTCAGGAATGATGGGATTGGACAGTTTGTGGCCTCATGCCGACCCACGGGGGGCGGGCGGGCTGGTTGCCTGTTCCCCACAACCAGGGCTTTTTTTGTAGAAAAAGCCCAGCAGGGACTCATTAGCATAATAGGCCACACCCAACAGCAGGAAACTCATTAGCCTATTAGGCCACACCCCCAACAGCACAGCTCATTGGCATATTAGGCCACACACCCCATGCTACCAGAAGTGTGGTCATCCAGCCACACCCACCTTTTGCTTCTTATTCAGTTTACCTCGTTTGTTGTCCAAACCCAGGGCCTTTTTTTGGAGCAGGAACTCCTTTGCATGTTAGGCCACACACCCTTAATGTAGCCAATCCTAATGAGTTCCTGCTGTTGGGTGTGGCCTATTATGCTAATGAGTTCCTGCTGGGCGTGGCCAGCTCGGGAGCCAGCCGGAACTCCGTTCATGTGCGTTCCTGCCCCAAAATAGCCCTGCCCACAACCAGTCCCTTCCTGTCCGGCTTTTTGGCAACAAATTTGAAAAAATATTCATTTTGTTGCCATGAAAATTAATCTTCAAATCTTGCAAATGGTGGTTTTTCTTGGGGGGAGGGAGGGAGGTATCCCGTTTGGCATGATGGTTTCCCTGGTTTGCCATTTCTGTGTCCCTTTCTTTTCTCTTCCCCCCAATTGCTGCTTCCTTCTTTTAGAATAATAATATGGGGATCACGTGGTGAGCAGAATGATGTCAGGAGACTGTGGGAACAGTTGGGTTTGGCCACATTCGTGGTGTATTGAAAACAGATCAGCCAGTATCATAATGCCCCTGTATAAATCAATGGTGCGACCTCATTTGGAATACTGGGTGCAATTCTGGTCACCACACCTTAAAAAGGATAATATAGCTTTGGAAAAAGTGCAGGAAAGGGTAACTCGAATGATAAAAGGGTTGGAACACTTTCCCTATGAGGAAAGGTTAAGGCGCTTAGAGCTCTTTAGCTTGGAGAAACGACGACTGAGGGGTGACATGATCGAGGTTTATAAGATTATGCATGGGAAAGAGCAGGTAGAGAAAGAGGTCCTTTTCTCCCTTTCTCACAAGACAAGAACTCGTGGGCACTCCATGAAATTGCTGAGCGGTTGGGTTAGAACGGATAAAAGGAAGTACTTCTTCACCCAAAGAGTGATTAACACTTAGAATTCACTGCCACAGGAAGTGGTGGCGGCTACAAGCATGGACGGTTTCAAGAGGGAATTAGATAAGCATATGGAGCAGAGGTCCATCAGTGGCTATTAGCCGCAAGGTATAGATAGGGGCTCTGGGGCAAGGGATGCTCTGTCTTCTTGGTGCTTGGGGGGGATCAACAGTGGGAGGGCTTCTAATGTCCTGGCCCCACTGGTGGACCTCCTGATGGCACCTGGTATTTCTGGCCACTGTGTGATACAGAGTGTTGGACTGGATGGGCCTTTGGCCTGATCCAACATTGGCGTCTCTTATGTTCTTATGTTCTTAACTGGAAGTGAGGGTCTTTTAATCAAATGCATGAGCGTGTTCTAAAAGGACTATCCCCAGAACAATGGCACACATAGTCAAAGAAGTTTACAAACTCCTGCATATTAACGTCTGTCAATCAAAGCCGTTGAGCAGGAGCTGTCAGTCTAGAACAATCCATCTCAGAAACCAGCCATGGTTTCTGTTGGGTCCAGATCCGGCAACCGCTTTGAGATACAGTGTGTATAAACAATCTGATGTAAGAGCAAATTTCTGCTGCCATCCGAAAGCATTTCTGACTCCCCTCCCCTCCTCCCACACCCAACAGCCCCACGTTCCTGTATAATTGACAAAGAGGAACTGAAGGATGGTTTGCGTGTCCTCATCCCCATGGATGACAAACTGCTCTACGCTGGACACGTGAAGACGGTTCACTCTCCTGACATGTAAGCAAAGAAGCGACATGGTTATATTTTTCATATACCCTTTTTAATTTTGGGGGGGTATTTTTAATATGTGTATGTGCGCGCGCGCGTGTGTGTGCATGTGCCTGGACGTCATGGCGACCTCTGGTGACTGACCCCTACTGTGGGCCGGAAGGGTATACAGCAGTGTTCCCTCTAAGCTGAGTTGGTGTGAGCTAGCTCACAGTTTTTTAGCCTCCAGCTCACGCATTTTTGCCTTAGCTCAGGAAGGAGGGCTCCAGAGCAGACTGATTTATGCAGGAGCCAAACCGCTCGCTCACAACTTTAATGCCAGTAGCTCACAAAGCAGAATTTTTGCTCACAAGACTCCACAGCTTAGAGGGAACATTGGTATACAGAGAGGTGGCTGAGTAAAGCCTGCCCCCACCTCCCTACTGCTGGTATTCCAAGGAGGTCTCCCATCCAAGTACTTGCCAGAGTCGATCCTGCTTAGGTTCCGAGATCTGAGGAGATCGGGCTTGCCCGGGCTATCCAGGTTGGGGCTATAGATACCCTTTTTAAGACCGAAAATTGTTTTCCTGGGCAGCTCATGCAGATTAGGATTCAGTACATGGTGATGGTGTTCAGTACATAAGATCATGGCTTGGATTTACATGCAGGGGCGGAAAGGGCAACTCGAATGATAAAAGGGTTGGAACACTTTCCCTATGAGGAAAGGTTAAGGCGCTTAGGGCTCTTTAGCTTGGAGAAACGACGACTGAGGGGTGACATGATCGAGGTTTATAAGATTATGCATGGGAAAGAGCAGGTAGAGAAAGAGGTACTTTTCTCCCTTTCTCACAATACAAGAACCCGTGGGCACTCCATGAAATTGCTGAGCGGTCGGGTTAGAACGGATAAAAGGAAGTACTTCTTCACCCAAAGAGTGATTAACACTTGGAATTCACTGCCACAGGAAGTGGTGGCGGCTACAAGCATGGACGGCTTCAAAAGGGAATTAGATAAGCATATGGAGCAGAGGTCCATCAGTGGCTATTACCCACAAGGTATAGATAGGGACTCTGGGGCAAGTGATGCTCTGTCATCTTGGTGCTTGGGGGGGTCAACAGTGGGAGGGCTTCTCGTGTCCTGGCCCCACTGGTGGACCTCCTGATGGCACCTGGTATTTCTGGCCACTGTGTGATACAGAGTGTTGGACTGGATGGGCCTTTGGCCTGATCCAACATTGGCATCTCTTATGTTCTTATGTTCTTAAGGTTGAGGTGGAAGACCCCTCTGGTGTCAGCATGTACATTGGTCATACTTGGGCAGAGGTTAGTGTGAGTGAGCAGAGGGGCCGTGTGGTCTACAGTTCTGCACAAGGGCTTCCCGTTTTTTTGCCAGAAAGAGAAATCATGTCCCTAGTCTTTATCGTTTCAACCGCAGGCTGGACAAAGGTCTGAGCCATGCACTCTGAAATCTCAGAGGCTGGTGGCGATGGGGAAAGAGCTTCAGTGTTGAACACATGAGACCGCCTTTTACCGAATCAGTCCCTTTTTTAATTATTTTTTTTAAAAAATATTTTTTAATTATTTTTCACAAATTTTACATATTATCTTTTGACCATACATTACATAGTAATTTTTATCCCTCCCCCCTCCCCCCTATGCTATTCCGGTGTTTTAGTCCTATATTCCCAGCCACGGGCACAAAGTCCGAATCTTGCTCTGAATGTCTTTTCTTCCTTCTGTCGGTATCCATTCCAGGTAGGTCTTCCACTTCGTCGTGATCCCCGAAGTCTTTTCTTTCCATGTGGCCTTTCTTTTCTTCCCATGTGGCCTTTCGTTCCAGCTTTTCGATTATGTCGGACTGTATGAGATCAAACAAATAATTATGCCAGATTTCTACTGTCCATTTATTTTTGTTCTTCCAGCCTAGAGCTATTACTGCTTTACTTGCTAGTATCATGGCTTTAAACAAAGCTTGGTTCTCTTTGCTTATTGCTGGGTTACCTACTGTACCCATTGGCATTAAATTAAAGTTGATGGGCAATGATACTTTACATGTCTTTTTTTATAATTTGTAATATCTTTGTCCAGAAAACTCTGACCTCTTACTGAATCAGTCCCAGGGGTCATTTTGTAGAAAAAGAGCTAGGGGGACTCATTAGCATAACTCATTAGCATATGCCACACCCCCTGACATCACCGGAAGTGTGTCCTCCCCACAGCCGGCGGCGACCTCCAGCGGGCACCAGCAGGGAGCTCCAGGCCCCGCCCTCCCACACCTCACCCGGGGGGATGGCGTCCCCCCGCGTCCCCCCCAAATGACCCCTGCTTGGTCCATCAGGATTACAATTGTCTGCTCAGACTGGCAGCGGCTCTCCAGAGTCTCAGGCAGAGGCCTTATACATCACCGACTGCCTGGTCCACTTAATATTACCTGGGATTGAATTTGGGACCTGCTGCATGCCAAGCACATGCTCTACTGTTGAGATACAGCCCCCCCCCATTCTCCTGAGCCTCTCGGCCTTACCCATGGCTAGCAGAAGCAGAAAACAATGTATTCAAAACCAGCAAATAGATGCAGACGTGTTTAACGTTCATAATTGACTTGCGTTGTTTTTTAAAAATTTCCTGGATGCTTTCTGACCCTCGAGGGGGCTTTGAAGTGGCTTCCACAGACCAAAGGAAAAAAACAAAACAGCTACGATGAGAAAACCACAATGCTGTTAGGGGAGAAGATATAAAAATTTAAATCTGCAGCAGACAGCAAGCTGGTGGGAAGAACAGCGGTTTCTATCCATGCAGCCCCCAACTGAATCAAACATCTGGATAGATTATATTTTATCCTTTTTATTGCATTTCATCTCTGGTGACTGAGTTCCATGTACAATGTCACATTTGTGCACTTAGAACGTTGGCCTGTGCCTCTCGGAGGAAGGGCAGGATAAAACTGCATGGAATAAATACATTTTTTAAACAGCACTGCTGGGAAGCTTATCCCAGCCTCTGCCTGTTGCTCCATCCCTCTGTGTCTCAGCTGCCACCTCGTCCTCCTTCACTCGTGTTTTGGCTCTGTGCTTTTCAGATACCGGGTGGTGGTAGAAGGGGAGAGAGGGAACCGTCCCCACATCTACTGTTTGGAACAGCTGCTGCAGGAGGCGGTAAGTCAGGTGCTGTGGCTGTCTGCAGGTCAGCCTCCTTCCCCACCCCAAATATTCCATGCATTCATATTCCATACGAATATTCCATGCATTCGTATTCCATACGAATATTTCATGCATTCGTATTCCATACGAATATTCCATGCATTCGTATTCCATACGAATATTCCATGCATTCGTATTTCCTGAATATTCCATGCATTCGTATTCCCTGAATATTCCATGCATTCGTATTCCATACGAATATTCCGTATTCCCTGAATATTCCATGCATTCGTATTCCATACAAATATTTCATGCATTCGTATTCCCTGAATATTCCATGCATTCATATTCCATACGAATATTCCATTAATTCGTATTCCCTGAATATTCTATGCATTCGTATTCCCTGAATATTCCATACAAATATTCCATGCATTCGTATTCCCTGAATATTCCATGCATTCATATTCCATACGAATATTCCATGCATTCATATTCCATACGAATATTCCATTAATCCGTATTCCCTGAATATTCCATGCTTTCCTTTGCTCTTGCTTCGGCCTTGTCTATAGAATGTGCTGTGTTGTCAGTAACGGTTTTTCAGTTCTAATTCTTGCCATTCCCATCATGCGGTTTGCATACCAAACCTACAGTCCTTTTCTGGGCTCCCCTAAACTGTCAGGAGAAAGATGGGCATGTAAATATTTTAAATATGCTGAGTTGCACCATTGGTCCATCTTGCTCAGTATTTTCCATTGGCAGTGGATCTCAGGCACAGAAAGTGCTTTCCTAGCACTGGCTTCCTGAGATGATTTTACTGCAGTTGCCAAGGATCGAAACTGGGACTTTCCAAGTAGGAAGCAGGTGTTCCACTCACCATGCTATGGCTCATCTCCAAATAAGATGCATAAATGCATCGCAGACTGTGGATTTCATGACCGCAGAGCTGGGGGTCATCTCTGTAGCATCCGACACCATGTGGTGATACTACATTACACTGAAATTGGGCGAGGGAGAGAGCTGTTTTCTGTAGCGGGTTGATTGCCTTGAGTTGGAAAGAGACAGCCCTTGTTGTCTTTTCAGGTCATTTGTACAATGAAGGCCTTGAGCCGGGCGGAACTGTTTCTGACCCTTCCACTCTCCCCTTTCCTCCTACACAGATCATCGATGTGAAACCCCCGTCAGTGCGGTTCCTGCCCGAGGGCACAAGGATCGCTGCCTATTGGAGTCAACAGTACCGCTGCCTGTACCCAGGGACAGTTGTCCAAGGTGAGACTGCTCCACTCTTTCAGAACATGTGTTGAAAAGGGATGGGCCACAGCGATGCCTGTGCCTTCTAATACAAGATGCCTCCTGAAGCTGGAGTGTGCCTCGTTTGTGCCTAGGGTCACTAGGTCCTACCTGGCTGCTGGTGGGGGGACTCCCAACCCTTCCTGGACTTCAAAACCGTAGAGTTTTGCCCAAAACCTAGAGTGTTGCCCCCGACATTTGAATTCGTGATGATGTCACTCCCGGGTGATGTCATTGTGCTGGCACCTGTGGCGCTGGGTGTGGGCTTCTCGGAGTTGGGCTTCCCCCACCAGCCAGCTGGGCCGCGGCGGATTGGAGGCCCTGGAATTAGGGGATTCCCTGGCCCCACCGGGGGAATGGCAACCCTATTTGCGTCTGTTAGGCTCTGTAAGGTCCCCTATGAGGTTCTCTGAGATTTGGCTGGACACACAGATGGGTGAAGGATTGGTGGCAGCAAAGAGTTATCAATGGGAGCTGTTCGACTGGGGGCACCCAGAGGAATGGTTGGCAGATAGGTTGAGAAGACATAAACGGAAGTACTTCTTTACTCAATGAGTAATTAAACCGTGGAATTCACTGCCTATGGAGGCATCAATGGCATTTAAAAGGGGGGTTCGGCAGAATCAAGGGGGAGAGTTCCATCAATGGCTACTAGGCCATGGTGACTGAATGGAGACTCCATCTACAGAGGAAGCAAATCTCTGAATACGGGCAACGGGGGAAGGCTCGTTTGGCCCTCCAGGGCCACTGGTGGGCAGCTATGTAAAAGAGGATGCTGGACTAGGCAGACCACTTGTCTGATCCTGCAGGCTGTGCTTACATTCTTTTGTTCAGTGGTTTCCAGTCACGGAGAAGTCCACCCCTGTTAGCAAGAGGCCTCCCCTGCTGACTACTACTCCCCAGCATTCTGCTTTTGAACCTAGAGTTCCCCTTTGGCTAACGTGGCTCATGTCATTCATAAATTTATCCAGCCCCCTTTTAAATCCTTCCAAAACAGGGGCCATCATCACCACATCTTCTGACGGGGAGTTCCACAAATCAACGTGTGCTGTAGTATGTAGGTCCACTATCTTTGGCTGCTTTTATGTCCTCGTCCTCAGACGGGGGGCCAGGTTTATTCCTGCTTACTGTAAAATACATGACCGTGCGACCCTCAACGGATCCTGCCTGCCCCTTTTCTGATTTTGGGGATAACCAGGTCCTGGACAGATAGTAGCAGGTGGGCATCTATCTCCTACCTGCTCCCTTCACTTCTCAAGTGCAAATCTTCTATCTACAGGAACTCACGATCAGGAGGAGGACGGGGATTTGATAACTGTGGAATTTGACGATGGAGACACCGGGCGGATCCCCTTGTCTCACATTCGTCTGTTGCCACCCGACTACAAGATCCAGTGTAAGTTTCGACTTCCCGCAACCCTGTAAGGGTAGTCCCAGAGGGGGTGGGCATGTTAGTCCCCCGCAACCAGAATAACGACATGTCTCCAGGGCGTTATAGACGAATGAATGTATTGTTGCTGAAGCATTCATGAGCCAGAGCCCGCTCTGTCCGATGAAGCAGGATCACTGTGCCCTAAATTCAATGGCCTATCTTTTGAGTCTCTGCAGGATGGTCTCAGCAGCACTCCCCTCCTGGTTCCCTTCCTCCTTCTGTGGAATAGGCAGGCCATACAGGAAGTGGTAGCAAAGGCCCGGTGAAGGGATTGTGCTTCGGGTGTCACTGTATTCATTTTCTGGCCCACCCATATTTGGGAGGAGGGAGCGTACAAACAACCACCAGGAAATTGTGAGTGGGAGCCATGCCGGAGCTCATGGACATTTCTCGGACACATTTGTCTGGTGCGCTGGTGGGCGGGTGGGGTGGCAGAAGAGATGTGCCAAGGACGCTGAAGCCAAGAACGGCCGTTGACTGTTACAGGTGCGGAGCCCTCGCCCGCCCTCTTGGTGCCCAGCACGAAGCGCCGCAGCCGCAAATCCAGTAAGGATACTGGAGAAGGAAAAGAGGGAAGCGGGATGGGATCAGAGGAACAAGCGGCAAAGGGCAAAGTTCGTGGGAGGAAACCGAGCGTCAAACAAAAAGCTGGTACGAGATGCCAACCTCTTTTTAAAGTTTTGCCTGCTAACGTGCATGGGCTTGGCCAGACCCTGCATCCTTCTGAGCCAGTGGCTATAGAGAGGAAGGCAGATTCAAGCATTTTAAATCCCTCAGCTGGAATGTGA
>NW_015160900.1:92425-106748 GCF_001447785.1 Gekko japonicus | reverse complement strand
GAAAGAGGCTCCTCTCCAGGGATCATCTGGTGCGCGCGCGCTGCAATGATGTCACCTGGAAGTGATGTTGTCGCGCCAGGCACATTGGCCCGATCCAGGCACTTTGGGGGCAGAGTTCCCCTGCTGGCCAGATCCGGGCCAGTGGATCGGGGGGCCCTAAAGTGGGCAAAATCCCGCCCACCTGGGGGGATCTGCCAACCCTATTCTCGCTCAGTGCCATCTACTTCGACTGGCCGATGAACAGAGCTATGGTCCCTTCCTTGAAGTCTACCATGACTTTACCTGCTGAAAATCCTATTTCCTCCACCCCCCACCCGATAGAAAAGAATGTATGTGTGAGCGGTGGATCACCCACACCCTGCTCCGTTGCTGTAACAAACAGTATTTGTTTGGAACTGTGCTGCTTCTCAGGCAGGCTGGAATTTGAGAGGGGGGAACCCCACATCCAGAAGCTCCGCTGCGTTTGGTGTCGTGGTTAAGTGCGCGGACTCTAATCTGGGAGAACCGGGTTTGATTCCCCACTCCTCCACTTGCACCTGCTGATGTGACCTTGGGTCAGTCACAAGCTCTGGCACAGCTGTCCTTGAAAAAGAGCAGTTTGTGTCAGAGTTCTCTCAGCCCCACCCACCTCACAGGGTGCCTGTTGTGGGGAGGGGAAGGGAAAGGAGTTTGTCAGCCACTCTGAGACTCCAAGTGAAGGGCCATGGGGTATAAATCCAATCTCCTCCTCTTCTTCTTCTTCTTCTTCTTCTGCTTAACCACCTCTAGGAACTTAGCGGGTGGTCTTGCAAGCCACTAGATCTCCCCCTCATGGTCTCCCACGTGGAGATAAACACACACTCAGACTTTCTTTCTTTCTTTCTTTCTTTCTTTCTTTCTTTCTTTCTTTATGATTTTATTTATATCCCACCCTCCCCTAAGGCTCAGAGCGGCTAACAATTGGGGCAAAAGTGAGGGATGCCGAGATAATATACGCGACACTTTTAGAAACCTAAAAAGAAAGCATTCTGTAAACTGTGTTATTACTGTAGTTCCACCAGAATTACGGCAGGTAGAGTAGGGGAGAGGGGCTCATCTACTGCAGGTGTCCGGGGAGGGGCCCAGTCCATGGATCTCTTCCCCAGAACCTCTGCAGCTACAGACAGTGTTGGTTCTCCAGCCGAGCCACCTAACAGACTGGTCTAGGGCAGTGCAGTGAGGAAGGTACTAATCCGCTGCAGAGATTCGGCTCGCTCCCAGCCGTAGGGGCTCAGCTCGGACAGTGGATGGGCTCATCCTCTTTTTGGCAGCGGAATACCATGAACCAGCCCTAAGGACAGGTCAGACTGGCCAGCTTCTCAAGAGGCAGGTTTATTTCTTTCCACAACAGCATCCTGAAGTGTAGCATGGGAGTATTTCCTGTAGATGTGAGTGGGAGATGCTCTTAGGGTGGAGGCAACCCCATGCTGCCCACCAGTGTTCCCTCTAAGCTGAGTTAGTGTGAGCTAGCTCTCGGTTTTTCAGCCCCTGGCTCACACATTTTTGTCTTCGCTCAGGAAGGATGGCACCAGAGCAAACTAATTTGTCTAGTAGCCAAATTGCTTGCTCACAGCTTTTATGCCAGTAGCTCACAAAGTAGAATTTTTGCTCACAAGCCTCCACAGCTTAGAGGGAACATTGCTGCCCACCCCTGGTGAGTCTTGCTTAGAGAATCAAGCCCATCCCAGGTTCCTTATTTTTGGTTGTGTAAAAGTGTTAGTGGCATGTCGGGCTTGTGGGATAGATGGTCCTGAAATGGCTCCATGCCTATTAATAAATTATTCCTAGACGATGGGCCTCTGAGAGTGGTAGGACAGACGTCTTGGTGTGCCATAAGTGCCATCTTAAGTGTTCTTGCTGCTTTACAGAAGAAACCACCCTGGCGGAAGAGACGGACCAGGGAGAAACGCCACCAGCCCCATCCCTCATGCCCGAAAAGCCCGTTTGCCTTAGCAAGCAGTCGGCAAAAAGTTCGAAGAAAGCACAGCCGATCCCAGCTCGGTCATCCTCCGTTTCCTCCGAAGAAAAACAGCATGGTAAAAGCAACAAGGCGAAGCTCTCCACCAAACTGCCCAGCTCCCCAACTCCCCCGTTCCAGTCTCCAGTGTTCAGTAACATTCGCGGGAGCGAGCCCTACGTCGAGTTGCCAGGTGCGCTGGGAGTTTTCGGCCCGTCGGACAGCTCCTCCGGGAAAGTCAAATCTAAGAAAGGGAAGTCTGCCGAAGATTTACAAGAGTTTGGGTCCACGGCCAAGGCTCAGAGGAATATCCCGGACAGTGAGATCCTCATCAAGTTGGACCACGAGGGGGTCATGTCTCCAAAGACAAAGAAGACCAAGGAAGCCATGAGGATGTTGGGCGACTCCAATCTGGCTGGCAGAAGAGAGGCCAAGACCATCGTCGGGCTCAGCTACGCCTCCGTTGCCAGCTCGGATGCGAAGCAGAAACAGCCCAAAAGCAAAGCAGCAGGCAGAGAACCTTCCGCTCCGAATTTCGGCGGCAAGTTCGGCGGCAGCAGAGAGAAGCAGGCCTCCTCCAAGGACCGAGAGGACAAAGCTCATGTGGCGCCGGCTGGCGACGAGTCCGAGAGCAACAGCAGCAGTTCGGAGTCCGAAGGAGAGGAGGAGGCTGAGAAGAACGGGGGCGGTGCTCAGGACAGCAGCTCGGCCAGTTCGAGGGTGTCGACACCCATGTCCTCGTCCAACTCCTCCTCCTCTTCCTCCAGCAGCAGCAACTCTTCTTCCTCCTCCTCCTCTTCCACCTCCTCTTCCTCCAGCTCCAGCTCCTCCTCCTCCTCTTCCACCTCCTCTTCCTCCAGCTCCAGCTCCTCCTCCTCCTCGTCCACCACTGACGAAGACTCTTCTTGCAGCTCTGACGACGAGGCGGCTGAATCCCAGCCCGGCACATCTTCTGTCCAGCAGGTCCTCCCGCCAAAGCAAGCCAAGCAGGCGGGGAAGTCTCGGGCAGCTTCCCACCCTTCGGGCCCCAAGCAGCAGCAGCAGGGGGCGGCCCAGAAGCAGCAGCAGAACAGTAACAAGAACCGGCCCAAAAAGCGCGAGGGGATCCACCTTCCCACCACCAAGGAGCTGGCCAAACGGCAGAGGCTCCCGTCCGTGGAGAACAGGCCCAAGATCGCCGCCTTCCTGCCTGCCCGGCAGCTTTGGAAGTGGTTTGGGAAGCCGACCCAGGTGAGATTGGCACCCTTGTGGGCTCTGCCTTTGCAAGGCAAACAAGAAGGGTCTACAGGCTATCCCTCTTAACGACAGAAGGAAGAGGACAGAGAGGGAAAGGGGGGGGGAGAGAGAGCAAAGGGGAGAGAGGGAAGGGGAGGCAGAGAGAGAGGGAAGTGGAGGGAGAGAGAAAATGAAGCAATTAATCAGATCTAAAGGTCTGCATTGATATTTGATCTTCCCGTTTTACTAGGATTTTAAGGGGCCACCACTTGGGAGTCCAGTGCCTTCTGTTATGGCCAGGGTAGCATTTCCTAGGCCAATGAGTCATCAATTTGCCAGACCACCCCCCCTGTGGAGGTGGGGGTCCCCCCCATGGAGTTGGGGGTCCCCCACCGCCAGGCTCTGCCCCCAGCTGCTGATCAGCTGTCAGGTGGGGGAATTTATCAGTAGTAGTAGCAGTCGTAGCAGCAAAATTTATTGTGTAGCCATTGGCCATTACAATTTAATTAATTAATTAATTATATTTATACCCCGCCCATCCTGCGAACAGGCTCTGGGCGGCTAACAAGAGCGGTACAATATACAAATTAGACAACTTACAGCACTGGAATTTGATTTAGATTTAAAATATAATAACCTCTAAAAAATCTGCACATTAATTAAAGTCTTAACTATAGATAAAGGTAAAGGTAAAGGTCCCTTGCTCGAAAGCCAGTCGAATCCGACTCTAGGGTTGCGGTGCTCATCTCCGTTTCAAAGCCGAAGAGCCAGCGCTGTCCAAAGATGTTTCCGTGGTCATGTGGCTGGCATGACTAGACGCCGAGGTGCACGGAACGCTGTTCCGTTCCCACCGAAGTGGTACCTATTTATCTACTTGCAATTTCTTGCTTTCGAACTGCTAGGTTGGCAGGAGCAGGAACTAGAGACAGGAGCTCACTCCATCATGTGGCACACTCTGGTCTCGAACTGCTGAACGACCGACCTCCCACAGCCTGCAGTTCAGCGTCTTAACCACTTGTGCCACCGCAGCTCCATATAGATACTATATAGTAACTATAGATACCCATCTCCAGAAACACATACACAGCCTCAAACACTGCCGTTTTACATTGCCGTTTTACAGTTCAATTTCGTTTTCCTACGTCCTTGGCCCTGGTTTTACTAGCCGCTAAGGTGAGGGAACTCATCAGTAGAAAGAAGGCCTAGGCCACGTTGCTAGAATCATGCCGGCGACTTCCAGGCGACGCTCTGGTATTTGGGAGATAAAACTTCTCACAGCAGTAGAACCTGCCTTCGTCCCTTTCCATTTGTCTGCATTCACAGCGGCTCCAAACGTTAGCCTTTGTTTCTTTCTAAATTTCTTCATTTGCACCAGCGTCTACAGTAGGAGCCAGATTCTACCGCCCAGTTTGCCACCATCGCTAGGCATCAAACACTCCCAGAGCCCCAAACAGTTGTACGTGTGGAAGCAACGCCTTTTCTTTTTAGATGACGTCCTGCTACTTTGGCTTCACACATGACTCAGCGCAAACCCCGGTTTGCCATCAAGCGTGTTCGTTCCACAGGGGGCCCAGAAGAGTCCCGGCTCACTAACAGATCTACTGGCATTACACACCATGTTTCAAATGCTTAGCATTCCACTCCCAGTGCACAGAAACCCAATAGATAGAGGCACCACTTGTAAAGCCGAGAGCCAGTGTGGTGCACTCGTTAGACCGATAGGATGAGGAACTGGAAGCCCCAGGTTCAAATCCCCACTCTGTCCTGGGTGGCATTGGGCCTGTCGCTCCCTCTCAGCACAAACTACATCACTAGGTGGTTGCGAGGATTGAACTGAGAAGGGGAGAATGTTGTAAGCCGCTTAGGGTCGCAAAGGCGTCTCAGAGCAGCTTACAAACTCCTTTCCCTTCCCCTCCCCACAACAGACACCCCCTGTGAGGTCGGTGGGGCTGAGAGAGCTCTGACAGAAACTGGCTCTTTTTCAAGAACAGCTGTGCCAGAGCTACAGCTTGCCCAAGGTCATCCAGCCAGGTGCAAGTGGAGGAGGAGCAGGGAATCAAACCCGGTTCTCCCAGATTAGAGTCCGCACACTTAACCACTACACCAAACTGGCTCTTTTTCAAGAACAGCTCTGACAGAGCTACAGCTTGCCGAAGGTCATCCAGCAGGTGCAAGTGGAGGAGTAGGGAATCAAACCCGGTTCTCCCAGATTAGAGTCCGTGCATTTAACCACTACACCAAACTGGCTCTTTTCCAAGAACAGCTCTGACAGAACTGTGGCTTGCCCAAGGTCATCCAGCAGGTGCAAGTGGAGGAGCAAGGAATCAAACTCGGTTCTCCCAGACTAGAGTCCGCGCACTTAACCACTACACCAAACTGGCTCTTTTTCAAGAACAGCTCTGACAGAACTACAGCTTGCCCAAGGTCATCCAGCCAGGTGCAAGTGGAGCGGGGAATCGAACCCGGTTCTCCCAGATTAAAGTCCGCGCACTTAACCACTATACCAAACCACTGCACCAAAGAGTAGCAAGCAAAGTAAAGCTCAGGTGGTGATTAGAGGGTTGGACTAGGACCAAATAGACTGGAATTTAACCTCCCCCCCGGTCAGCTTTGAAGCTCACGAAGTGACTGTGGATCGGCCACGTGCTCTGTCTTCATCTATCTCACAAGGTTGTCGAGAAGATAAAATGAGGGAGGGAGAATCATGTACACCACCCTGTGTTCCTTGGTGGGAGGGAGGGAGGGAGAGATAAAATTGGCACTGAAAGGATGCGAGAGACGGGCTCTTGGCACTCAGGGCCTCTGGTGCTCTTTAACTCCCACAGAGGCGCGGGATGAAGGGGAAGGCTCGTAAACTCTTCTACAAAGCCATCGTCCGCGGGAAGGAGATAATTCGCATCGGAGACTGCGCTGTCTTCTTATCTGCCGGCCGACCCAACCTGCCGTACATTGGCCGGATCCAGAGCATGTGGGAGTCATGGGGGAACAACATGGTCGTCAGGGTCAAGTGGTTTTACCACCCGGAAGAAACCAACCCTGGGAAGAAGCTCAACGAAGGCAAGGTGGGTTGACGCAGCATCCCTTTCTGATAGGATAATCAATGGGTTTGGAAAGGCTTTGGGACACTGTTGCTTATCTCTTGAAAAGTGAGGCCGATATCTTCGGCACTCGCTCGGTTGTCCATTCTTCGCCCTGAATTCAGTTCCCGAGAGGGCGCCAGTGGACAAACGGAACTCCGTGCTAGCAGAGGCTTCCTTATTCCTTTCACTGTCTCGGAAAGCTCCGCACATGTGACTGGTAATTTCCCAGACTTGAAGGTGTTTGCAAAAAAGAAAATGCATGCCAAAAAAATAAATAAATCTACCAATGGCCAATTATGCCTACCCGCCAGGCACATTGTGCAACTTGTTTAGATATTTGTTCAATTTATATCCCGATCCTTTCCCTGTCAGGCAGGGCTCAGGGCCGCTTCCAACAATGAAATATACAGTAAGATCAGTAGTACAGTTTTATTACAGTTTTAAAATCCAAATTACAAATTAAAAACTTAAACCGTCAACTACTATGTTGGACGGTGCCCGACAATCTATCGCAGGTGGGGAAGGGGGGGGAGCTAGCTAAGCTGTCACTGTCTTCAACTAAATGCCTGGTGGAACCAAGTCTTGCAGGGCCTGCGTCTCATTAGGCAGAGAATTCCACCAGGTTGGGGCTAGAACCAAGAAGGCCCTGGCTCTGGTCGAGCTCTGGGACCAGGGATTACCAGTAAGTTGTTACCAGACAAGCGTAATGCTCTTTGGGGGGGTATATAGGGAGATGTGGTCCTGTAGATATGAGAGTCCCAGACCGTTTAGGGCTTTGAGGGTAAATACCAAAACCTTGAACCTGATCCGGTACTCGATCGATGGCAATATCGGTATAGTGAGCCACATGGGGGGGGGCTTTGCCATTTGTGCCTGGGTTGGCTGGGGTCTTAGCGCCCAATGCAAGAGAAGGATTGACTGGTTTCCCCATAACAGAACATTCTGACCCCAGACACTGGCCAGAAGAAGAAAGAATGCTGGGAGATTGTACCCTGTTTCCTCCCGGCAAGAAATCCCTTGGATTTTTATGAGTGGGGAGATTCTCCCCCTTTTCTCTAAAAACAGGGTGCCTCTGGCTGTGTGCAGAGCGCCTTCTCCTCATCAGCAAATTGGCATGCCCACACATCCGGGCTGAAGAGAGTGGCGAATAAGGCAGAAGGGCATGACTGTTCCCGGAGAAGTACATCTGAAGGTGCCCTATGAAGGATACTCGGTTTCGCGTTCTAATCGAGCCTGTGCTTTTGTGTTTGTTTTCTCTCCCCTCCCCACTCCTCCGCTTCACGCTCCTGATTTCAGCGCTGGGATCAGAAATCCAGCAGAAGCCTCTCGAGTGCTCTACAGGCATCCAGCCAGAGGAAGGACTTCATGGAAGTATGTATTGTCAAACGAGGCTTAGTTCCTTCTGCTTGCGGCGGCAGGGGAGGGGGAATCTTCTGAGCAAACAGTAAACAACAAATGATAAAGCATGGCAGGCTTTGCTGGGAAGGGTACGTTGTAAATCTGGGGCTACCCCCAAGAAGGCCATGCAAGCAGAAGTTACGTCATTTATAGAGGGGGAAACCCCATCGGTTAAGGGCTGCTCTCTTCCTTGGTGCGCCCTACCGAGGTCCTGTGTGGCTTTAAAGAGTAACGACCAGCGCTTGGTATTAGATCCAGAAGCAGATAGCGGCCAGGCAGTGCAACTTGGTGTGACCAAAGAGGATATTCTGTTGTGTCTCCCGAGTTAATGACAGGCAGTCAGGGCGATGAACAAACTGTTACATGATCTGGAGTAAAAAAAAAAGTCTTACGTGGCATCGTGGTTCCTGCATCCCACTGTCTGCCACCCTTTTGGTCCATTTTGAATCTGTTAATGCCGACTGCACCAAAGCGCGCTGGTGACATTTCCAGAGCTTGTACAGGGAGAGAGGGCAGATGGGACTTCCACATCCCATGGGATACCTGACATGTCCCCCTTTATAAGTGGAAACTGAAAAAATTATGCAACTCACGGAGGTGTGAAAACGGACCGCGGGGTTGCTTTTGGACATGACTGGGTGGATAGTTCCCATGGCAGTTTTAGCGGCTTTGATGCTCAAGGGCAGAAGGACAGTTTTGGGCGGTTTTGGGGTAGTTGGTTTCTTTTAAAGCAATGGTCCAGGCAGGGCAAAGTAGCATTGGAAGTCTATGACCAGCACTTGGTGACATTTCCAGAGCTCGTACGAGGAGGGAGGGCAGATGGGGCTTCCACATCCCATGGGATACCTGACATGTCCCCCTTTATAAGTGGAAACTGAAAAAATTATGCAACTCAAATAAACACATGAACCTCTTTTTAATTTAACTTCAGGTGTGTAGCCATGTCGTTGTGCAATAGAAGACCTAGATCTGAGTCCAGTAGCCCCTTAGAGACCAACAAGATTTCTAATGTATAAGCCTTTGAGTGTCAGAGCTCCCTTTTATCTATGACTCTCGAAAACTCATACCCCCAAAATATTGGTGGTCTCTAAGGCGCTACTGGGCCCAGATCTGGCTCTCCTTAATATGTAGCTTTTCACGATGTCGAATTAGAGGGTTAAAGTACATATAACCCGGCCCTGAGCATGGGAGGAAGAAATAAAGGGGTTGAGATGCTTACAAGAAGAATAAGAGAGAAGGACAAGCATTAAATGGGTGAGAACTAGGACCTCGAGGCGAGTGTAGAAACTGAGGATGAGATTGTAACTAGTAGGTGAGAAATCCTTGCTCTTCTGCTTTGCGTTTGGGGTCTGGGTATCTACAGCCCAGGCGGGATATTCCAAACGGCCCGTCTAACAACATCTCCCTTTCCCCCCTACCCTTTCTAATCTAGCGAGCGCTGTATCAGTCTTCTCACGTGGACGAGAACGACGTCCAGACCATCTCGCACAAATGCCTGGTGGTTGACCTGGAGCAGTACGAACAGATGCTGAAGACTAAGAAGTATCAAGATAGTGAAGACCTTTACTACCTAGCGGGGACATACGAGCCTACTACGGGCATGATATTCAACACAGATGGGGTCCCCGTCATCTGCTAACTAGCCCGGGAAAAGGGAATTCTGGGAGGCATCCCTCCCCAACACCCTGCCCCACGCTTCCAAAGCATTCGCTCATGCCCACAACCTGTATGGGAGAAGAATGGGACAAAACAAAAAAAAGTATGTGCCTGTTTTTTAACGACAGCATGATTGTTTTAATGCTCGCACGCATCACGACAAAGATTTTTTTTAAAAAAGAGACTCTATTTTGAGGGACTTCCTGAAAACAGCTCAGGGTGACAGCAAGGATCCAATGACTTGGCTTTTGGGGAAGAAGAACATAGGAGAGTTTTTGGGTTCTTTTTGTTATTTGGAGGGTGTCCCCCCCCGATTCTGGATATGTACGACGGACTTCCCCCTCCCCCGACCATTGAGAACCGGAGCACCAGATAACGTCATGGGAAGAGCATAAATCAAGAACAGTTCCATAGGATAGTCGAAGAGGGCAACTTTTCATCCAGAGTCGACACTCTCTGGTCCCTTGTGACCCCACACCACGCTTGTGGGAAAGTATGGGGCTAGAGGAAGAGCCAAGCATCAGTCGGAACTTTTGTTTGACTTCTCTGTCTAAAAGCTTGCTTTCTGATCCCTGGCACAGAACTGACGTTCAACTGGACAGCCCGGGAACTTTCTTTAAAAAAAATATTTTTTCCCAAATCGACTGGATCTGGCTAGTTGCCGCTTCTAAACCTTTGTCGGGGAGAGCTCTTTTATAGTAATATGGATGCAGTCTCTTGAACAAAAACAAAGCCCCATTTTCCTTTCTCACGTACGCTGAATGTAAATCCTTCTAGGGAATGACGAGAAACACGGTTCTCTGTTTTAACTGGCCGCTCCCTAAATGTACAACACAACTTTTGGGGGGAGGGGGGAGAGGCGTGTTTTGGAAAGCACACTGTCATCTGCTTGCCGTTTTCACGGAATGAAGCCAAGAGACGCTGTTGGGTGTCATCTTGTTCCAGCGGACTTGTCTTCTCAAGGACTCCTGGATGTTCGTACAGAACGAAATTCTCAACCTCCCCTTCCCCTTGCCGCACAACAGCACTTGGGTGGACCTTGAGCTTTTCAATCTGGGAAGCGTTGGCTGATGGGATCCGGGAACCCGCGTTGGACTTGACGATGCATGCTTTTTCACTTGGCAGGTCTAAGAGTGAACAACACCATCACCACCCCCCTCCCCCAACCGATGCCAATCAGACATTTTCCATCTCCTTGTCTGTCCGGTCACTTCTCCATCCATCTCTGCCATTTTGTTTTCGTCATGGGCCTCGAGCTCTGGACTTTGCCTCTTGCCATTTCAAGGCAGGGCAGAAGCCCAAATGTGGACACTGTCGACAAGGAGAGAAGGTCGAACAGCCGTGGCGGTGTCATAGCAGATTCGGGGACGAGGGGAGGGCAAAGAGGGGGGAACAGACAGGAGCAACATCACAACCTTGCACTTAGAAAAAACAAACATACACTACACAACCCAAGACCCCGTGATTGTTTCAACCTGGAACGGAGTGTACCATTCCAGCACTACAGGGGGGGCCCGATACTTACTTACTTCCATGGACAGATTTTTAACTATCTGCCGCGGTACTTACTGAGTACTATAGACGCGTAGCTGGGTGTGGAAGGGAGCAAGAGAGGCACCTTTCTTTCTTTTTAAAAGAATCCTTCACAGCCTACTTCTGAACGAACCACAGTGGTGCTGATCCATACTGCCCGCCTTCTGGACCACGGCTGCCGAGGACTTCGGTAGATAAAATAATTCTTTAAAAAAAAAAAAAAAGCAAACAAACTCTGTACAGTTTTAATGTACCATAAGACTTCACGAATGCCCTTTTCCCCTGTATGATAAAACCTCTTTAACGGAAAGGAGAAAACAAATCAGAAAATGAATCCAGCTTTTTAATTATAAATATAAAGTATAAATATATAAATATATATAAATATATAAACTTTTTTAAAAACTGTGAAAAAAAGTATGAAATTATTAAAAAAAACACAGTCTGACATTTAGACTTTTTATTTTTTATTTCCTGTTGGATTGTGACTGTACAAAAGAGAGAGAGAGAGAGAGAAACAGGGGAACAGGAGATTCTCGCCTGCTTACATAACAAACTGTGTCTCGTGCTCGTCGGAAGCAGCTCTCGCGCGCAGATCTTCCGAGACACAGAACGAGAGAATTTACGCGAATGTCAAATAGAAAGCACTTAGCTGCCCATTGCCTTCTATGGAACACAAGGATTTTTTCCAGACAATCGAGAGGAAAGGAGCCAGGTTATTATTTTTTTCTCGTCCTGTTATTTTTCCTGTTGTTACGTTTTATGTTTTTCAAGGTCCCCCACCCTTTTTTGCATTGTTCGTTGGCCAATTATGTGTGATCCTTTTTCATAAAAAAAAATCAATCGAAAACAAAACTCTACCGCCTTTGGTTGTGGTTTTTCTTTGAAGTCTCGTCCTTCCATTTCTGAGACTCCAGATCTATAGACCCCATTTGTGACATCATGCGTGAGGTTACATGGACATATGAAGCAGCAGATCATTGATGCATCCGCCAAGCGCTATGGGGTCTCAGGAAGTGTACAGTCTTTCCCCACGTATATTACCCCAAAGATCTTGTTAAGTGGAGATGCCAGGGACTGAACCAGGGACCATCTTCATGCAATGTGGAAGCTCCACCACAGGGGTGCCACTCAAAATTAAAGTTGTCAGTCCACAGATCTACTTTAAGCATAGTTGATCTCCCTTTCCCCCCCTGCCTGGGAAGCTATTTGCCATGCATCAACTAGCATAGGGGAAACTGGGTCAGGGAGGTGGATTGGAAGGTCCTCTACTAGAGCAGGGGCAGTGATGCTCTGTATTCTTGGTGCTTGGGGGGGCACAGTGGGAGGGCTTCCGGAGTTCTGGCCCTGCTGGTGGACCTCCTGATGGCATCTGGGTTGAGGCCACTGTGTGACACAGAGTGTTGGATTGGGTGGACCATTGGCCTGATCCAACATGGCTTCTCTGATGTTCTTGTGTCTGGGGCAAGTGATGCTCTGTATTCTTGGCGTATGGGGGGCCACAGTGGGAGGGCTTCTGGAGTTCTGGTCTCGCTGGTGGACCTCCTGATGGCACCTGGCTTGTGGCCACTATGTGACACAGAATGTTGGACTGGGTGGACCATTGGCCTGATCCAGCATGGCTTCTCTGATGTTCTTATGTCTGGAGGAGTGATGCTCTGTATTCTTGGTGCTTGGGGGCAACCGTGGGAGGCCTTCTGGAGTTCTGGCCCTGCTAGTGGACCTCCTGATGGCCCCTGGGTTTTGGCCACTGTGTAACACAGAGAGTTGGATTGGATGGGCCATTGGCCTGATCCAACATGGCTTCTCTTATGTTCTCTGTATTCTTGGGGCTTGGGAGGCAGTGGGAAGGCTTCTGGAGTTCTGGCCCTGCTGGTGGACCTCCTGATGACACCTGGGCTTTGGCCACTGTGTGATACAGAGTGTTGGACTGGATGGGCCATTGGCCTGATCAGCATGGCTTCTCTTATGTTCTCTGTATTCTTGGTGCTTGGGGGGCAACCGTGGGAGGGCTTCTGGAGTTCTGGCCCTGCTAGTGGACCTCCTGATGGCCCCTGGGTTTTGGCCTGTGTAACACAGAGAGTTGGATTGGATGAGCCGTTGATCTGATCCAACTTGGCCTCTCTTATGTTCTTACGTCTGGGGCAGTGATGCTCTGTATTCTTGGTGCTTGGGGGGCAACCGTGGGAGGGCTTCTGGAGTTCTGGCCCTGCTAGTGGACCTCCTGATGGCCCCTGGGTTTTGGCCACTGTGTAACACAGAGAGTTGGATTGGATGAGCCGTTGATCTGATCCAACTTGGCCTCTCTTATGTTCTTACGTCTGGGGCAGTGATGCTCTGTATTCTTGGTTAGGGTTAGGCTTCTCTTACGTTCTTAGGGGTCCCCCAACATAGCGCCTGCTGACACCTTTCCTGGTGCCCACCAAGTGTTTTTAGCGAGTCGAAGGGGCCAGGTGGGACTACTGTCCAGCAAGGCTTCTGATTGGCCAGAGGAGATTTGGTTGGCTGTGCAGAACGTTTCCACAAATGGCTTCACGGTGTGACTGTAGGTAAACTTTGGCGGCCGTTTTGTGGCAGTGCCCACCACGCTGTCTCACCATCCAGAGGTCCCTGCATGTTCAAACAAAAGGTTGAGGACCCTTAGTGTTGCCCAGTCCCGTCGGGCCAGCCGTGACGGGAGTGATGTAGGCATGTTGGGGTCGGCGCTCTGCTCTGTGGGCGAAACCTCTACGGTGGAATTAACTTCTACCATAGAGTTTTGCCCCAAAACCAGAGCGTCATCCCCACTTCGACGCCACCAACGTGCCTCCGTCACTTCTGGGTGACGTAGGCAGGGCTATTTTGGGGCAGGAACGCACAGGAACGGAGTTCCGGCTGGCTCCCGAGTTGGCCACGCCCAACGGGAACTCATTAGCATAATAGGCCACACCCAACAGCAGACACTCATTAGGATTGGCTACATTAGGGGTGTGTGGCCTAACATGCAAAGGAGTCCCTGCTACAAAAAAAGGCCCTGGGTTTGGACAACAAACAAGGTAAACTGAATAAGAAGCAAAAGGTGGGTGTGGCTGGATGACCACACTTCTGGTAGCATGGGGGTGCAGCCTAATATGCTAATGAGCTATGTTCTCATGGGTGTGGCTGGGTATGCTAATGAGTTTCTGCTGTTGGGTGTGGCCTATTATGCTAATGAGTTCCTGCTGGGCTTTTTCTACAAAAAAAGCCCTGCGTTTACCCTTTTACTTGTGTCAGGTTCACAGAAAACAAAAACACTGGGGACATTAAGTTTCATTTCGTTTTAATAAAAATCTCACTGAGGTACATTTGCATGGACTACAGCAGGCTACGTTTAAACGGACTACATGGGGGCCTCCCTTCCTCTTCAGTTAGAATTCCACCTCTGGGTAGGCCTTTGCCCTGAGGCGATGCATCCTGAATGTCTTAGTTAAATGGCCGGCACACCCAA
>NW_015160900.1:89079-92343 GCF_001447785.1 Gekko japonicus | reverse complement strand
GGGTGGGGTGCCATAGAGTCCACCTCCCAAAGTGACCGTTTTCTCCAGTGGGGGCTGATCTCTGTCGCCCGGGGACCCTGAGCCACCAATTGGAGGCTGGCAAGACTACCCTTGGTGGAGCTCGACGTGTCAAAGGAACCCAGAGGCATTTTTTAGACCTGTAGCTTTTATCCGGGTCGGGTTTGCGACTGGAACACCGAACCTACACTGGCCGGCCCCTCGGTCCCCGTATCTCCCAAGGGAATGGCACCTACATCTCTGCAACCAGGAGCCATGGTATGGAAGTCGGGAGGAAATCTGGGCAGCTTACATTCAAGTTAATTTTATCGATATATTGGTGGGTATTCCACTGTAGGATTGTAAACAGAGGAGAGTCCGCACACTTAACCACTACACCAAACTGGCTAGAGCAGTGATGGCGAACCTTTTAGAGACCGAGGGCCCAAACTGCGACCCAAAACCCACTTATTTATCACAAAGTGCCAACACGACCATTTAACCTGAATACTGAGGTTTTACTTTAGAAAAAACAACTCCTACATTCACTTAAGAGGATCCAAACAAAGTAAGGAAAGCAATCCCAAATGCTTTCATTGACTTAAAATGATTTGGCAGAGAATTCGACACTTTGATGGTGGTCTGGGCCTGGCTGGGGCGATGGCATGTGTGCCCACAGAGAGGGCTCTGAGTGCCACCTCTGGCACCTGTGCCATAGGTCCGCCACCACTGGGCTAGAGCATCACTTTCTGGCCGCCATTTTTTTCCCCGGGGCCCAATTTTTAAAAAGCGGGTCAGGGGGTCTTTAAAGCGGGGGTTCCCCCGCCCTTGGGGGGGGGCTTGGCAAGCCTAAGGTGGGGCCTGGAGACCTCCCGCTTTTACAGTTGATCTGGAGACTACAAAGGTCAGATCACTTGGAGAAAATGGCTGCTTTGGAGGGTGGACTGTGTGTGGCATAGCACCCCGCGGAGGTCTCTTTCCTCCTGGGAACTTGGGTTGCCAGCCTCCAGGTGGGGCCTGGGGATCGCCCGCTTTTACCCAAGGTCACCCGGCTGGCTGCACGTGGAGGAAGAGTGGGGAATTAAACCCCCTTCTTCAGATTAGAGTCCGTCGCTGTTAACCACTAGGCCACACTGGCGGTGTCCTAATATCTGAAAGATCCAGCTTTCAATCCGCGCTCTGCTGGGGAAGTTTGCTGGGCGACCCTGGGTCACCTGCTTAGCCTAAGCTGCTTCAGGAGGTGGGTGTGAGGAGAAAAATATGATAAGCTAATGCGGGTCCATCCTTGGGAGAGAAACAGGGTATGAACATCTAAATAAATCAAGGTGGGGATGGTGGGAAATGCCATCAAGTCCTAACTGACTTGTGATGACCCCCCCCCCCCCCCCCACGGGTAAGTAATATGTGAGGGGGTCTGGAGCAGTAGAAAAGAGCCAAGAGTCCAGTAGTACTGGAAAGGCGAAAAAAAATTGTGGCAGGGGATGAGCTTTCGTGAGTCTCGGCTCACTTCTTCAGGCTCTTCGAGGAATATTCCTTCCCTTTCCAGGGAAGCTGCTTCCAAAAACAAACCTTACGACTCCCCCCCCCCCCCCCCCCCCGCAACACGAACTGCTCCTTAAAAAACAGCTTCGTTTGAGCCCCCAGTTTGAACTGGAAGAAGCAGAAGCCACCGATGGAGCTAGTGCTGGCTGGGACCCGTCTCAAAACATCAACGCAAACCATTGCCAGAGCTTCCTGTTCCTGTCAATCACAGCAAGGACTTCCCTCGTGGGCTAGAACGAAGGGGAATGAGGCTTTTCCCTCTGCAGAAATTCGGCAGGAGACAGGTCTTGGTGTAGTAGTTAAGAGCACGGATTCTAATCTGGGAGAACCGGGTTTGATTCCCCACTCCGAGAGCTCTCTCAGCCCCACCTACCTCCCAGGGTGCCTGTTGTGGGGAGGGGAAGGGAAAGGGGATTGTAAGCCACTCTGACACTCCTTTGGGCAGTGAAGGGTGGGGTATAAATCTAATCTTTCACATGCAGCTGCTGGTGTGACCTTGGGTCAGTCACAAGTTCTTTCAGAGCAGTTCTGAAAGAAAGGCGGGGTATAAATCTAATCTCCTCCTCCTCCTCTTCTTCTTCTTCCTGTTTTGCTTTCTGTCTCCCTTATCTGGAAGGCTTAGAGATTCCTCATTTAAATAAAAGCTTGGGGATCCATGCCATCTAAAGAGCTGAAAAAGCTAGTAAATTGTATGCCCAGATTCCACGTAAAACCCAACCCACCAGGGCAAGACAGCAACTCCCTCATCAACAGAGATGATGGATAATCTGGATTTGGTTTCCCACAAAAGAGGTGAGCCGCCCCAGGCCCTGGGAAGACTAGGGGAGAAGGCGGACAACCGTCGACAGACAAGTCGGCCACTAAGGAAACAGAAGACCCTTGCGGGCACTGCGGTACTGGAGCACTGCAGACCCAGCCTCATCAGGCGGCCGAGCATCCGTTCAGCAGAGTACACTTTACTGGGTGCAGAGAGACCCCCCTTCCTGCTCCAGAAACCACTGGTCTAAAAGAGGCCTGAGTCTTGCCCCATTTAAAGGGGTCTGTCGTAAGGTTGGAGCACCAGGCGTGCCAGACACTAGTAGCAAAGTTAACGGCGCCATCTAGGGGCTGCAGACTCTACTGATCATTCTTTCCCCTTTTCCTCTCTGCACACAACCCGCTTGCGTGCCATGCAGGTTTGAGGCAGGGCCTAGCAGCGGCCGTTTACCTTGCGCTGAGGGCTCCTCCTGACACGCCTGTGTCGGGTGTGCGTTTGGAGGTTTCCCCGTGTCCGTCGACTGGCCTCCCTGGCGTTCCTGCCTCAGCATGCAGCAGGGGATGCAGGCGAGAAGACGGGGCCCACAATGGCTGCTGGTTTTCACGGCTGAAAAGTTCTGGGTTCGCCGCATGGAGGACTCGGACAACGACATGCGTTTGCACACGTTGATTGTACTTCACACTGGAACTGCAAAACGGCCCTGCAACTTGCATAGGCATAATCTTCGTGGGGGCGGCGGGGCGTTAGCCCCCGCCGAAATTTTCAGGAAGGTGCTCAGCCTCCCCCGGGAGCCACCCTTGCTCCTAGCAAAGCAATGCCTCTGGCCCAGCCCCAGCCCCCCCCCCGGGAAATTGGAAAGTCTACACCCTTGCCTGCAAGGCCAACTATATGCACACCCACCCAGCACCACCCACAGTCCCATTGGAGGGTTTGAATTTCCTGCCAAAGTTCCTGTTGGTTACTGTTGG
>NW_015160900.1:67814-88987 GCF_001447785.1 Gekko japonicus | reverse complement strand
CCATAATCTTATAAACCTCAATCATGTCACCCCTCAGTCGTCGTTTCTCCAAGCTAAAGAGCCCCAAGCCCTTTAACCTTTCCTCATAGGGAAAGTGTTCCAACCCTTTTATCATTCGAGTTGCCCCTTTTCTGCACTTTTCCCAAAGCTAGAATATCCTTTTTCAGGTGTGGTGACCAGAACTGCACACAGTGTTCCAAACGAGGTTGCACCATTGATTTATATAGGGGCATTGATTTATATAGGGGCAGAGACTGCTGTTTGACTGGCTGTAAATACATATCCCTGTCAAGTGGCCACACGCTCCACTTTTGGAATGAGCCCACTCTGTACTCCGGGAGAGTCCCTTTTCGTGACTTGATGCGTCTCCTTTCCTGCCCGCCTATACGAGTTCATTTCTCCATTCTTCGTCTCCTCCAGCCTTTCCTGTCCCCCTCTGATTAGCGTGCCGGATTCCCCCTTGAGCAACACCCATGTCGCTTTATTCGGGAGGGGGGGGTGTATTTGCGGACATTTCCCCCATGCCATTATCTGGTGCGGGGTGTGTGTGTGGTGGAAAGCGCCACCAAGTCTCAGCCGACTTATGTGGACCCCGGAGGGGTTGCAAGCAGTGTTCCCTCTAAGCTGAGTGAGTGTGAGCCAGCTCACAGTTCTTTAGCCTCCGGCTCACCCATTTTTGTCTCCCCTCAGGAAGGGCCGGCTCCAGAGCAGACTAATCTATGCAGTAGCCAAATTGCCCGCTCACAACTTTAATGCCAGGAGCTCACAACGTAGAATATTGGCTCACAAGGCTCCACAGCTTAGAGGGAACGTTGGTTGCAAGGCAAGAGATGTGCAGAGGTGATTAGGGGGCTGCCTGCCTCTGTGTAGCGGCCCCGGGCTTCCTTGGGGGTCTCCCCCCGAAGTGTGAACTGTCCTTACTTAGCTTATGGGATCTGATGAGATCGGGCCAGCCTGACCCATCCAGGCCAGGGCACACCCTCACGTACCGCGTTTTACTTCCTTGATAAGAAGAGTTCCCCACGACGCTACCAAGGGCCACCCAGGCCCCCAACCCTTAACCTGATTCAGCCCAAAAGGGCAGGATCATTTCAGCTGGCAACTTCTTCTCCTGTTCCGCTCCCGTGCCGCTCCCGCAGGGAATCACCCCTGGAAACTGGTACTACGTTCCTGCAGTGAGATGCCCCCCCACTCACACGGGCACACCTGTGCAAGCCACACTTTCCTATCTGAAGAAGAGACTGAATTTATACCCCACTCTTCACTACCTGAAGGAGTCTCAGGGAACTTGTGACTGTCCCAAGGTCACACCAGCAGCTGCATGTTGGAGGAGTGGGGAAGAAGGAGGAAGAGGAGATTGGATTTATACCCCGCCCTTCACTACCCAAAGGTGTCTCAGAGCGGCTTACAAACTCCTTTCTCTCCCCCTCCCCACAACAGACACCCTGTGAGGTAAGGCGGGGCTGAGAGAGCTCTTTCCAGAACTCTCCGTGAGAGAACAGCTCCGAGAGAACTTGTGACTGACCCAAGGTCACACCAGCAGCTGCATGTGGAGGAGTGGGGAAGGAGGAGGAGGAGGAGGAGATTGGATTTATACCCCGCCCTTCACTCGGAGTCTCAGAGCGGCTTACAAACTCCTTTCCCTCCCCCTCCCCACAACAGACACCCTGTGAGGTAAGGCGGGGGCTGAGAGAACTCTTTCCAGAACTGTCCGTGAGAGAACAGCTCCGAGAGAACTTGACTGACCCAAGGTCACACCAGCAGCTGCATGTTGGAGGAGTGGGGGAATCAAACCCGGTCCTCCCAGATTACAGTCCGTGCTGCTAACCACTACGCCGAACTGTCTCTCAGAAAGAAGACGGAAAGGAAGCGGAGCCAGGAAGCCAGTGCGTTTTAAGAAAAAAAGAAACCAACAATTTTATTCATCAGCGACCACACACACGCACGCACACAGACAGAGAGTGGACAGTGGAGAGACGGACGCGGAGTCTCCTGCCAGACGTCTTCCCCGCAGCCCAGTCGGAGGCCCCGGGGCCCTGCAGCCGAGGGTGAGGCTGGCTGAGCCGTGTCGAACACAGAGGAACGGCCGGGCATGCATACACAGTGAGGGGGTCAGACAGGTGATCGGCAGCCCCCTTGAGGGGCGGGAGTGTCTTTGAAGAAGCGCACCTTGAGAAGTGGCCGACGCTAGGTCGGACCGGGGCCGTGGCTATTCTGTGGGGGTCCAGAGAAGACCCGGCCTTTGGTATAGGCTGCAGAATCCGGGGCTGTGTGGGACGGAGGGGGGAGAGGGGTGCTGGGAATGAGAAACAGCACCAGGGACCTGGCCTGCTGAGACCCCTCTAAGCTGTGGGGGTCCTGTGAGCAGAAATTCCGCTTTGGGAGCTCCTGGGCATGAAAGCGGTGAGCGAGCGACGGGGCCCCTGCGTCAACAAGTTTGCACTGGGGCCCCCTCCTCCCGGGGCGGAGATGAAAATGTGTGAGAGCCGGAGGCTAAAAAACCGTGAGCTGGCTCACCACTAACTGAGCTGAGAGGGAACACTGGTGGAGGCGCTTCTTTCCGCTGGGCTCAGACCGTTTGTTTGGCACAACTGGGGGGAAGGGGCAGGGAGGGGGTACTGGCACCAGGAGGGATGTGAGAGGAAGCAGCGGCAGGTGGACTCCGCCACGTCGCCAATCTGAACAGCTGCCCTTTGGAGCTTCTCATTTCACCCAAAGAGAGAACACTGAACCTTGGAGGCCCAGACTGGCTCTGGACGCAGGCCAGCTGTAGACGTACCGCTGGAGTTGGAGCTTCAAGAGTCTGCGTCGGCTTCCTGGCCAGAGCCTGGGGGGGGAAGGACATTGCTAGCAATGCTCCCTCTTTGGAGCCTTGTGAGCAAAAATTCTACTTTGTGAGCTCCTGGGCATTAAAGTGGTGAGCGAGCAATTTGGCTGCTGCATTAATTACTTTGTTCTGGAGCCCTCCTTCCTGAGCCGAGACAAAAAATGGGTGAGCCGGAGGCTAAAAATGGTGAGCTAGCTCAGACTAACTCGGCTTAGAGGGAACACTGATTGCTAGTAGCAGGAAAGGGCCCCAACAGTGGCGATCTGAGGCAAGGCAAGGCAAGGCAACCAGCCGCCTCATTCGAGGGCCTCTTGAGACAGCGCCTCCCACGCGGCACATGGCGGCTTGAGGGGAACGCCAGCCCACGGAACCTGGGCTGGCGGCGCCAAGGAGACAGCGGTGGAGAAGGCCCAGCTACAGGAACTTTTCGCCAAGAGGCCCCCAATTTGCCCCTTGAGTTAAACCATCAATGCTTATCCACGGTGCAGGATCAGAAGGCTTGGGGAGGAGGAGGAGGAGACTGGATTTATATCGCGCCCTTTGTTACCCGAAGGCATCTCAGAGCGCCTGACGAGTTTATCCACGGTGCAGGATCAGAAGGCTTGGGGAGGAGGAGGAGGAGAGGAGGAGGAGGAGGAGGAGAAGAAGAAGAAGAGGAGGAGGAGGAGGAGGAGGAGGAGGAGGAGACTGGATTTATATCCCGCCCTTCGCTACCCGAAGGCGTCTCAGAGCGGCTGACGATCCCTTTCCCTGAGGGGAAGGTGGGGCTGAGAGGGCTCTTTCGAGGACTGCCCTTGAGAGAACAGCTCCGAGAGAACTCGTGACTGACGCAAGGCCACACCAGCAGCTGCACGTGGAGGCGTGGGGGGAATCAAACCCGGTTCTCCCAGATTAGAGTCCGCGCTCCTAACCACGACACCAAACTGGCTCTCTTAACCACTACTCCAAACTGGAGGCATCCTGACCCCACAGCCTTAGGACTAGACCACAGGAGAACACAGCAGTGGAAAAGGCGAGGGGGGGGGTCAGGCCCGACAGGGGCTCCTGTCCCTTCTCCCTTCTCTATTTATCTACTTGCAATGTCTTGCTTTCGAACGGCTAGGTTGGCAGGAGCCGGAACCAGAGACGGGAGCTCACTCCGTCATGCGGCACACTTGGGTCTCGAACTCCTGAACGACCGACCTTCCACAGCCTGCAGTTCAGCGTCTTAACCCCTGGAGCCACCGCAGCTCTTTTCTAAAAAGAGGAGCATCCAAATTAGTGTTGCCAACCTCCAGGTGGGACCTGGAGACCTCCTGGAATCACAACTGGTTTCCAGACGACGGCTCAGTCCCCCGGAGAAAATGGCTGCTTTGGAGGGCGGGCTGTATGGTGTCATATCCCCGTTGAGTTCCTTCCCCTCTCTAAGCCCCAGCGTCCCCAGACTCCACCCCCAAATCTCTAGGAATTTTCTAACCCAGAGGTGGCAAGTGCCCGGAGTGGTACAGACCGGGAAAAAGCCTGGCTGCTGCGTACACCGCTCCTACGCTCCTCCGTGCCGTAAACCAGGTGCATCTAACTCTTTTTCCATCCGTTGCAGGGAAATATTGGTAGAAGAAGAAGAAGAGAAGAGATTGGATTTATATCCCGCCCTACACACGGAGTCTCAGAGCGGCTCACAAACTCCTTTCCCTTCCCCCTCCCCACAACAGACACCCTGTGAGGTGGGTGGGGCTGAGAGAACTCTGACAGAAACTGCTCTTTTTCAAGGACAGCTCTGCCAGAGCTTGTGACTGACCCAAGGTCACACCAGCAGGTGCAAGTGGAGGAGTGGGGAATCCAACCCGGTTCTCCCAGATCAGAGTCCGCACACTTAACCACTACACCAAACTGGCTCTCTACACCAAACGTCTCTACACCAAACGTCGACAAAGCCAGCCAGATCGGGAACGGCGACGCTGAAGAGGCCGAGCTTTTCAAGTGCTCCACCCCCGACACCCCCCCTCCAAATCACCTGGAAAGTCCGAAGAAACGGCTGACCCCCGTTTTGGACAGGGCCGTTTCCCTCGTTCGTTCCTTTCGTACCAAGGCAAAAAAGACAGACCGCTGCGCATTCAGCAATCGAGCCATTCCACGCCCCATGCCCAGCCCCCCACGTTTGTGGCCATCCTTCCAGGCAGCCAAAACCTAGAACGATGCACGCCATTCATGGGTAGGCCGGAGGAAGACAGTAGGCGGGCACCCCAGAGAGCAGAAGGCCGGAAAACAGGCAGTGGATTCTGGGTGCCGCTGAGGGCGGCGGAACAGGAGATGGGTCAGAACTGAAGGGGGCGTATCTGCCAGGAGGTCCTGCTGGCAAGAACGGGGGGGTCGCTCCCGCCCAGAACGAAACGGCGGAGAACTTCCTGGTGGGTGGCGTTCTGACATTAAGCTGCGATGGACGGGGATGGGAAGCCATTTCAGTTTCTCCGCCGTGGGAGCCAAAAAACGTCTCAAGCGGCCCCGCGGGGACGAAGGCCGACGTGACCCCCTCGCTCCCCCGCAGCTGCTTGCGGGAAGCGCCGTTCAGTACCCTGCCGAGACCGATCCGTTGTAGGTTTCTGAGTGGAAGCAGGAGCTGTGAGACGTGCTGGTGAGGCTGTAAGCAAAGTAGGCCACGGCGGAGCCCAGAGTCAACCCCGTCATGTAGGAGACCGTCATGGTGTTACCTGGAGAGGTGACGAAAAATGGGACGGGGAGAAGAAGAAGAAGAAGAGATTGGATCTCTACCCTGCCCTTTGCTACCTGTAGGAGTCTCAAAGAGGCTTACAAACTCCTTTCCCTTCCATTCAGCCCTTCACTACCCGAAGGAGTCTCAGAGCGGCTTACAATCTCCTTTCCCTTCCCTTCTCCACAACAGACACTTTGTGAGGTAGGTGGGGCTGAGAGAGCTCTTTCGAGAACTGCTCCTGAGAGAACAGCTCTCAGAGAGAATGTGTGACTGACCCAAGGTCACACCAGCAGCTGGCTATCTAGTCGTGGCTTTATAACCCATCCTTCACTACTTGAAGGAGTCTCAGAGCAGCTTACCTTCCTTGCCCCCATAACAGATACCCTGTGAGGTAGGAGGGTCTGAGAGAGCTCTTTTGAGAACTGCTCTTGAGAGAACAGCTCTGAGAGAACTTGTGACTGCCCCAAGGTAACACCAGCAGCTGCAAGTGGAGGAGTGGGGAATCAAACCCGGTTCTCCCAGATTAGAGTCCGCGCACTTAACCACTACGCCAAACTGGAGGGGAGGTCAAACACGACCGCCTTTCGCCTTACGGGTGGTTCGAGGTCTTTGGCCACCCTCAGCCAAGGCACACCGATCCCCTCCTAAGTCCACAGTGCTCGGTACAAACCAAGACCCTCTGGCATTTTGGCTGGTGGCAGCATGGATCCAGGAGATAATGCCAGCCCCCTTCCCCAGTCCCTCGGCCTTTCCTTGTACACTCCCCAGTCCCTCGGCCTTTCCTTGTACAGCTTCCAGGCCCCCGATCGTCCTCGCCGCTCTCCTCTGCACCCGCTCCATTCCGTCCACCTCCTTTTTGAAGTGAGGCCTCCAGAACTGCACACGAGACTCCCGGTGCGGCCTGACCAAGGCAGTGTGCAGCGGGACTGTCACATCCTGCGATTTGGGTGCAGGGGTCACCTCTGAATGCCCAGATCCTGTTCTTGCTATTCAGAGAGTGGGCCTTCTGGGCTCTGGTATGTTCACTGTGTGACTTAGAACCCAGCCGGGGCCAAACAAATGCCTGCAAAGGTGTCTCAGAGCGGCTTACAAACTCCTTTCCCTTCCCCTCCCCACAACAGACACCCTGGGAGGCAAGTGGGGCTGAGAGAGCTCTGACAGAAACTGCTCTTTTTCAAGGACAGCTCTTATCAGAACCACGGCTTGCCCAAGGTCATCCAGCCAGGTGCAAGTGGAGGAGGACTGGGGAATCAAACCTGGTCCTCCCAGATTAGAGTCCGCGCACTTAACCACAACACCAAACTGAGAGAACAGTTCTGAAAGAACTTATGACTGACCCAAGGTCACAGCAGCAGCAGCCGCATGTGGAGGAGTGGGGAATCAAAGCCGGTTCTCCCAGAGTCCAGACTCTTAACCACTGCACCAAACTGGCTATTTATCATCCCTCTTTCTCACTAAGATGAATGGGGGGTTACTGCTCCTATACAGTGGGGTGCTAATCAAGACCTGTGTCTGCTTCAAAGAGATTTCATGGCCTATCAAAAGCTACCTACCATGATAATTAAATGGAAATCCCAACTACACCTTTGGATACTAGAGGCTGGGGGAAAGGCCACATGGAAGAACCCGTGCAAGAGCTTGCAGGGGCACAGCGTGGGTAGCCGATCCAGAGAGAGTGCCCGGCTAATGGGACCTTGCTGCAATCTTGGAGGGACTGTCGCTTGCTTAGAATCACAGAATCGCAGAGTTGGAAGGGGCCATCCAGGGGCCATCTAGTCCAGCCCCCTGCTCAGTGCAAGATCAGCCTAGAGCATCCCTGACGAGGGTTTGTCCAGCCGCTGCTTGAAGACTGCCAGTGAGAGGGAGCTCACCACCTCCCGAGGCAGCTGGTTCCACTGTTGCACGACTCTTCCTGTAAAAAAGTTCTACCAGGGTTCGAGGTCGGCCTACCAGGGTTTGAGGTCGGCCTACCAGGGTTTGAGGTTGGCCTATCAGGGTGTGAGGTCAGCCTATCAGGGTTCGAGGTCAGCCTATCAGGGTTCAAGGTCGGCCTATCAGGGTTTCACGGGTCATCCCACTGACCTGCCAGTTCTCGCTGCTCCGGGCTCACTTTGCCAGCAGCGAGGATCATGGGGACGCTGCCAAAGTAGCCATTGGTGATCCCCATGAGGAGGGAGAAAATGCAAGGCCAGGCCGGGTGGCCAAAGGTGGGCTTCCCATTGGGGTACACACACATGATGAACAGCGGGATGAAGACGACTCGCAGACAGGAATAGACGAGAAGGTGTGTCCCCCTCCAGTCGTAAGGCAAGGCAGCCAGGATCTGAAAGGAGAGAAGGAGAGAGAGAGAGGGTGTGAACCAGCAGTAGGACTGTTGTCTAGAGTGTGTGCACTCTGTCCTAAGAAAAGCCTGGCTGGATCAGGTGCGCAGGTCCATCTAGTGCAGCATCCTGTTTCCTAAAGCGGCAGATCAGGTGTTTCTAGGAAGCCCACACGTTAAGCAAGAAAAGCACAGTCCCTCCCCAGTAGTTGCCTCCCTGTAACATTCAAAGGTACTGATCCAGCGTTATTCATCGCCGTTATTGGAACTGCCATTTTGTGCCAACATCAGAGAAACGCAAAACTCGACTCTGCATCCTTTAACTTCAGTTTTGAGGGGACAAAACGGAATGGCTTTTGAAAAAAACATGGCCCAAATTTTATAAATGGATTGAAGAAAATCATGTCTGATTTCCACAGGCCTACGACCGACATGGAACAATGAACTACATGCTTCATTGTATGCAAAGATCTCTGTAGATAAGCGATAAGGTGTGGAAAAAGCGTGAAAAAGTAAAAATAATAACTGGTTAATGTATGAGGTTAAGAATTAGACATAAGAAGAATGTATACTATTCCCCGATTCTATGTTTGTCTTTTATAAAATAAAAAATTATATGTGGGGGGGGGGGAACACACACCATTCTGCTTAAAACAGCTATTTAAAAAGGAGGGAAAACAGGCACACACCAAGGCAAAGCAGAGCTTAAAAAGATTTTCGTTTCTCACCAAGCAGCTTACATCCCACACTGACCTATCATTATTCAATAAGAAGTCCCATTTGCCTTCAGTGGGAGCTACTAGCAAGGTTTAAGCAGAGAGAACGAAACTCGCAGTCCAATGAGGGGGCCAGACAGAGGGTCCTGATATGAGGCTACATGCCGATTAAAATTTGGTTTAAAAACTCTGAAGGCCGCTTCCACTCAAGAACGCGACTTCGACAGCTAAGATGTGCCACTCACCACATCGTTTTGATGTTTTAAACGTGATGTTGCGGCCAGTGTTCCCTCTAAGCTGACTTAGTGTGAGCTAGCTCACAGTTTGTTAGCCTCCGACTCACACATTTTTGTCTCAGCTCAGGAAGGAAGGCTCCAGAGCAAACTGACTTATGCAGCAGCCAAACCGCTAGCTCACAACTTTAATGCCAGCACCTCATAAAGCAGAATTTTTGCTCACTAGACTCCACAGCTTAGAGGGAACATTGGTTGCGGCTATGTCTAAGTGCACATGCTCGAAAATTTTAACAACCTGGCTGCTGGGTGGTGCTAGCTACTACATTAAGTGCCTTCGGGGACGGCGGGAGATAAATCCAAAAATAAATAAAATAAAATAAATAAATAAAAGAGGTTGGCTGGCAACAACAGACTTCATTAGCCATCTCTCCTCCCCCCAGCACCCCGCAAACGTTTGCATAACAGAGCAGCAGCTCGGTTGGTTTAGTTTTTCTTCCCCTCCTCTCTTCATCAGTCTGTCCCTGGCATCGCCACTTGAAAAGACCATGGTAGTAGGCAGTGTTCCCTCTAAGCTGAGTTAGTGTGAGCCAGCTCACATTTTTTTATCCTCCGGCTCACATAGTTTTGTCTTAGTTCAGGAAGGAGGGCCCCAGAGCAAACCAATTGATGCAGTAGCCAAATCGCTCGCTCACAACTTTAATGCCCAGGAGCTCACAAAGTAGAATTTTTGCTCACAAGACTCCGCAGCCTAGAGGGAACATTGGTAGTGGGTGATGTGAAAGACCTCTGCCTGAGACCCTGGAGACCGGCTGCCAGTCTGAGTAGACAATTCTGACCTTGACGGACCGAGGGTCTGATTCAGTAGAAGGCAGCTTCGACCGGCCTATCGCCTGCAGTACGGATTACTTCCAAACAGTCAGTCGGGGACCAAATCTGATCCATAGTCTATACTGCTCAGCGCTGCACCCTCTGGCCGGCAGGAGCTCTCCCGAGTCCAGGGCAGAGAAAGGTCTTTCCCAGAATCTGTGACCTCACTCAAGCATTCAGACACTGGGAGAGGTCCTTCTCATTAAGAAGTTTAAAGGCCAGAAAAACAGCTCTTGGGTGGCCGGGAGAGCTCCTAAAAATACACCGGGGACAGTCACTTCTTCTTCTTCTTCTTTTAAAGATTTCATAAACTTGACCCAAAATCAAACAATACGTCGATAAATCATTCATGTAGTTAACCTCATTCATTAACCACAAGTACATTTACAGCTCCCTATTCAAGATAAGCATGTGCTAGCTCTTAAACTCATGTGGTTCAATCGGGCGTTGTGTTTGTTAGGTGCTATGGCCCCATTTGAAAGAAGACAATTAGGAATTTCAGACAGGCGATATATTCCGGAAGAGGAACGGTTCCCAAACGGTTTCTGGTCTGTCATTTCAGACAGAACCGTTTGAGAACCGTTTCCCTTCCGGAATATTTTTGTCATTTCATACACAATCGCTTCTGTGCCATTTAGGAAACGGGGCTGAAGCGTTTTACCTGTCAACCGCTTCCAAGTACTCCTCAGTTTCCTCTCCCGGTTCCGATGCGCTTTTCCCCACCGTTTTTCGCCCGTGCAGGCGATCTCCGGCTTTTTTTTTAACGTTTGCTTTATAGCGCTATGGCGCTATAATGGAATAGCATTATATCAATCCCATTGGAATGCATGGTGTGTTTTGTTATACTGCTATAGCGCTCTAAAGCAATCGTGTGGTTTTTTTTTTTAAAAAAAGCCGGAGATCACCCGCACGGGCGAAAAACGGCGTGGGAAAAGCGGGAAAAAGCGGTGCAGTCTGAAATGGCAAACCGCTTCAGATCCAGTTCTTTACCGGAAGGGGAAAGCCATGTGTGAAATGGCAGCCCTATACTGGTTCACTTCAAAACGGATCATTACTGGCTTGAAACCGGGTGAAACTGGGTAATGTGAAATTCCCCCATGATTACTATTCCACTATTGTACCCATGTGAGAGGTCGATAATGCTGTGGGCTCATTTGCAAACTGGCTGCAGAGAAAATTACGCTAGGTACCTCAAGCCAGTGAGCTAAGCTACGTCAGCCAAAAAAGGCGAACAAAACATTGTTTCTTCTGCGCTCTGTCCCAGTGCTGAAAGGCAGGCCCAGGTCCTACCTTGCCCACAAAGTCCGAGAGGTTGAAGATGGCCATGATCAGAATAGGGAGCCACTCCCCCAGGGTGCAGTTCCGGATTTCGGACTCCAGTCCAGGAAAGAGGCACAGCGTGATGAAGTAGGTCATCGCTATAGACAGCATGTAGGCCCAGATCACCCTGGCGACGATGTAGCGGTGCAGCATCATATCTGCGGGAGGGCGCCAAAGGGATGTGGGTCAGGCGGGGAATTGGCAGGGCCAGATCAAGGCAGGTGAATGACGCAGCCCCAGAAGGCGACGGGATTCACGGGGGAACAGCCACGCCGGAAGCAGCACGGAAGTCGAGGCTCTCGTGCTCCTTCTGGGCAACGCCGCTGTGACCCCCCCTTGCAAACAGAAAGTGCAACCTAGAATCCTTTGCGCCTGGCTATTCGGCTATTCGGCCTTTCCAAACCGGGGTAGAGACAGAGGCCGTCTTTCGAGCTCCAGAGTCCTCCACGCAGTGTTCCCCTCTAAGCTGAGTTGGTGTGAGCCAGCTCATGCTTTTTTAGCCTCCGGCTCACACAGTTTGGTCTTCGCTCAGGAAGGATGGGCTCCCGAGCAGACTATTTGAGGCAGTAGCCAAATCGCTCGCTCACAGCCTTAATGGCAGCGGCTCACAAAGCCGCCTGGAGCCTGCTTCAGCGGGGAGGGCGAGGTATAAATCAAATCAAATAAATAAATTCTTGCTCACAAGACTCCACAGCTTGGAGGAAGCATTAAGTACAGTTGACACATCCGTGGTAGGCCCCATGACACAATGCCTTGGGCATTGATTACCACGGGGTCATATTTCCATGGAGGTGTCTCTGCGTGGGTGCGACAGACGCGGTTGCGGCTACATCATGCAGAAATTGTCCCTCCCCCGCATCGTGTTCTGGTGGAGATTTGATTGATTGGATTTGATTTGTTGGATTTGTTGCCCGCACTCCCCTGTGTCCAGGCTCAGAGCAGGTAACATCATGCATAAAAACAAACTGAGAGCCAGTCTGGTGTCATGGTTAAGAGCGCGGGTTCGATTCCCCACTCCTCCACTTGCACCTGCTGGATGACCTTGGGCAAGTCACAGTTCTGGCACAGCTGTCCTTGGAAAAGAGCCGTTTCTGTCAGAGCTCTCTCAGCCCCACCTACCTCACAGGGGGTCTGTTGTGGGGAGGGGAAGGGAAAGGAGTTTATAAGCCGCTCTGAGATTCCTTCAGGTCGTGAAGGGCGGAGTATAAATCCAATCTCTCTCTAACAACTCAATATTAACATTTCCAGCACATAAATACAGTAAAATACCTAATAATATATAGTAAAACATAATACTGTAAGCCAGCAACATAATTATAAAAAATATGGTGAAAACAACGGGGGGGGGGGGGGTGATTTATAATCTGTCTGATCTGAAAGGAGAGGGGAGGAGGAGAGAGAGGAAAAGGCCAATCTGAGATGGACAAACCATCACTGTCCTCAACCATAGGCCCAGCGGAACAACTCCGTTTTACAGGCCCTGCGGAACTGCATCGAAAATCTCAGCCATGACTTCACTGAGCATCTTTGGGACAAGGTACTATTTCTTCCGCTCCAGCCCACCATCTTGCAACACAGGCCGACCTGGGAACAGTGTCACGCCTACGCCTGCCTGGAGTTTTGAGAACTCGGCCCTCACAAATGCCGTTTCCCCGGGCACCGCTGCCTTCTCACCTCTGAAGCTGGGCCAACTCCTTTTCACTTTGGGGCGTGGGACGTCAAACCTCATGTAGGTGCCGCTGCCGGCCAGTTCTCCTTCTTGCCCGAAGGTGTCCGGAGGGGAGCCCTCTTGCCCACGGGGCCGGTTTTCCTGGGAGGGAAAGAAAGAAGCAAGAAGAACCGCTCACATTTCTGCAAGTGCTCGACTTCGAAGCCTTTCATTTAGCGCGGGATAATTCTCACAACAGCCCCATGAGGCAGGCGAGCATCATTAACTGGGAAAGAGCGGCTTGCTTAAGGCCACCTGGTCCTTATATGGCAGGGTCAAAATTCAAACAGAGGACTTTCTAATCCAGAGCTCCTTCTCTTAGCCACTACGCTGCATCAGTCAGGGGAAGAGCACTTTCTCAGCTTTCTCTAGAGGCCGGCAGAACTGTAGTGGAGCGGGTCCCGTCTTCTTTGGTCACAGGAGTCACTGTGTTCTGCAGTGGGGTAGCGTCTCTGCCCTTGTCTTAAGGAGTGTTTTTAAAAACACACCACTTGCATTCAGATGACTGAACATTCATCCAGCGACCTCGCTTAAAACCTTTCTTCTGAGTTTCAAAAGGCCTCGCAAGCCACACACAGGGAGAGCCATTTTTCTCTGCAAACGACAGGAATGGATCTTCCCTGGGGAAATTGTGGTAAGATTCTCGAAGAGGCATGTGAGGGATGCAATCCTGAAAGCGGTTGCTGGAACACCCCTGAAAGCGGGGGGAAATACCATCGGAACGCTAAAGGATATTCCATTTGAAGTAAGACAGCGGAGAAAGAAGTACAAAGAGCTCGTGCTTTTTCTTCAGACGAACTCAATTGGATATAAATGGCTATTTCCAGAAGGCGTCACTTTCAAGATGAAAGATAAAAAAGAAAAGATTGACTCTGTTCAGAAAGCTCAAGAATTCCTAAGGGTTCAGCTGGGAAGGCTGAAAGGAGAATTCTTGTGGGTTTTCTTGTGGGAACAGTGTCACGCCTACGCCTGCCCGGAGTTTGACATGCATAATCTTATAAACCTCAATCATGTCACCCCTCAGTCGTCGTTTCTCCAAGCTAAAGAGCCCTAAGTGCTTTAACCTTTCCTCATAGGGAAAGTGTTCCAACCCTTTTATCATTTGAGTTGCCCTTTTCTGCACTTTTTCCAAAGCTATAATATCCTTTTTAAGGTGTGGTGACCAGAATTGCACACAGTATTCCAAATGAGGTCTCACCATTGATTTATATAGGGGCATTATTATATTGGCTGATCTGTTTTCAATACCCTTCCTAATAATCCCCAGCATAGCATTGGCCTTCTTTATTGCAGTCACACACTGTCTCGACATTTTCAGTGAGTTATCTACTACAACTCCAAGATCTCTCTCTTGATCTGTCTCTGCCAGTTCAGACCCCATCAACGTGTATTTATAGTTAGGATTTTTGGCTCCAATGTGCATCACCTTGCACTTGGCCACATTGAACCCCATTTGCCATGTTGACGCCCACTCGCCCAACTTTGACAGATCCCTTTGGAGTGCCTTTTTTTCTGTTGTAGTTTTTGTAGTGATAAAAAATAATACAAAATCCCCTCCGGGGGCTCAAAAAAATATATATTCGAAACTTTTGGAAAAAAAATCATTAAATATTTTCAAAGGTATTAATAATTAATATACCATTGACGCCGGAAATGTGCCTATTAAATATGTTGTCAGATGCAACCAAAGATCATGTGCATATAATAATATCTATATTAACAGCAGCTAGAATCGTCATAGCGAAGAGATGGAAATCAGAGAGTTTACCATCTATAAGAGAATTGAAACATAAAATTTTAGAAGTGGCAGAGATGGATAAGCTGAATATGTATTTAAAAAATAAACCAGAAGAGACTTTTTGGGAAAGATGGGGAATAGTATATGACTGGTTAAAGATCGTAAAAAGGAGGGATAATAAAAGATAATAAAGGAGGGAAATGCTAGTACTTTATTACTTGATGTAGGATCAAAGTTGTTTACTTGTCTTAACTTTATGCTAATTTATGCTAACTTATGTTTAACTTATGTTAAAAAATGAAAAAAAAGTGTAAAACACAACGATTATGTGGTGGCGGCTGTAAAATGGAAAAATGGAAAATAATTTTTTTTAAAAAAAAAGAAAAAAGGAATGGATCTTCCCCCTTTGGAGAAGACGACGTCTGAACGGAACCCAATGGGCATGCAGAGCAGGTTCAAATGCATTACTGCCACTTGGCCATGTTCAAACGTTGTCGGGTTTTAGCTCGGTCTGGCTCGCAAAGCTGCAGAGCACCAGCAGAGGGCGCCCTCCACTTCCTCAATGAGAGGACTTCAGCCTCTCTGCCCCTGAAATTCCCAAACCCACAAGAATTCCCAAACGGCACAGCGGGGGCCCATCTGCCTGTCAACAGCTTTCTGATTTAATTTCCTTCTCTCCAAAGCGATTACGGGATTAGAATAAAAAAGGCATTCCCCAAAACGTAGGGGAAAAAAGAGCTGCCACTTGCAGCACGTAAACGTACGAATCGGACGTCTTCCGCCGTGACGTCGTGGTGAACCCTGTACCCGGTGCCGTGGTCCAGCGCGGCCCCCTTGAACCCGGGGCCCCCGTCCCGCGGCCGGGCCGTGTAATACTTCACAAACTGCGTCTGTTTCACCAGGAGGTGGAGGGCGAAGCAGGTCAGCTCGAGGCTGATGGAGATGAAGAAGAAGATGATGGTGTTCTCCTTCTCGTTGGACAGAAGGAGCTTGGTGAAGATGCGGCTGAGGGAGATGATCACGCCGGCGGTGCCTGGGAAAGAAGGACAGGAGATGGGGGATTAACAATCGGAAGCACCGCAAGCTTCGTCATACCCCAACCCTGGCTTCCCGTCCACTCTCAGATCCAATACAAACCCAAACCCCCTTGTCCGTACCCTGGTCCTAGCCCGGTTCATATCCCTATCGCTGCTCTTCCCTCATTCTCCACCATCCCAAGGCCTCAGTTTCGTCCTCAAACAAGGCTCTCCTTTCTCCTCATTCATTTAAACCATTCCTCTCAGAAAATGAGGGCCCAGAATATGTGACAAGCATTCAATCGAATGACGTGGTTCCTCTTTCCCCCTCTCGACTAATGCGCCCTCTAAGCTGTGGAGTCCTGTGAGCAAAAATTCTTACTTTGTGAGCAACTGGCCTTAAAGTTGTGAGCAAGGGATTTGGCTATGGCATAAATCAGTTTGCTCTGGAGCCCCATCCTTCCAGAGCTGAGACGAAAATGCATGAGCCAGGGGCTGAGAAAATGTGAGCTAGCTCACACCAACTCAGCTTAGAGGGAAGACTGCTCTCGACCCACCTTTCTCTCAGAAAACGAGGGCCCAAAATGAGTAAAAAGGTAAAGGTAAAAGTTCCCTTGCTCGAAAGCCAGTCGAGTCCGACTCTAGGGTTGCAGTGCTCATCTCCATTTCCAAGCCGAAGAGCCAGTGCTGTCCGAAGACGTTTCCGTGGTCATGTGGCCGGCATGACTAAACACCAAGGCGCACGGAATGCTGTTACCTTCCCACTGAACTGGTACCTATTTATCTACTTGCAATTTCTTGCTTTCGAACGGCTAGGTTGGCAGGAGATGGAACTAGAGACGGGAGCTCACTCCGTCATGCGGCACACTCGGGTCTCGAACTGCTGAACGACCGACCTTCCACAGCCTGCAGTTCAGCATCTTACCCACTTGAGCCACCGCAGCTCAAAATGGGTAACAACCATGAAATCAAATAATATGGTTCCTCTCTCTCTCCCCACCTGCTATTCTCCCAGAAAACTAGGGCCCGAGATGGGTAAATGCACCCTACACGCTGCAAATGAACACCATTAAAATAACCAGCAATAACATAGCTCCTCTCTCTCTCTCAACTTGCCTTTCTCTGAGAAAACGAGGGCCCAAAATGGGTAACAACCATGAAATCAAATAATATGGTTCTTTTCTCTCTCGCCACCTGCTTTTCTCTCAGAAACCTAGGGCCCGAGATGGGTAAATGCACCCTACACGCTGCAAATGAACAGCACCTTTCTCTCGACCCACCTTCCTCGGAGAAAACGAGGGCCCAAAATGGACGACAACAATAAAGTCAAATGATATGGTTCCTCTCTCTCTTGACCCACCTTTCTCTCAGAAAACGAGAGCCCAAGATGGGTAGATACATCCTACAAACTGCAAATGACCGTGATTAAAATAACCAGCAATAACATAGTTCTCCCCCCTCTTTCTTAGAAAACTAGGGCCCAAAATGGGTAACAACCATAAAATCAAATACATTCTTCAAACAGCAAATGACCACCATTAAAATACCAGCAATAACATAGTTCCTGTCTCTCTCTCTCTCTCTCAACTTGCCTTTCTCAGGTCCCGGTCACACGGGCCGGAAAATGCAGGGGGGGGGAAGCGTGGCTGTTTGCCCCGGAGCAAAATAACGTGCGGCAGCCTGATCACATGTCCCATGGTGGTCCCGTGGGTGTGCCGATCACACGGCTATCCTGCAAAGAAGCGGCACGGCGCGATCACACTGGCAATTGCTAGGCGCCGCTTCCGTGGCAAATGGGATTTCCCCCCCCTCACCACAGTGTGCACATGTGTCAGTGGGTGTTTGTGCGCATCCTGTGGAGACTTAAAAAAAACGAACAACATCCGGTTTGCGACGGGACATGGGTGGGCGCCAGATGCCAGGGATTCCAGCAGAAATGCGATCAGACGCCCGCCCTTGCCCCGCGTTTTCCGGAAACTTGCACATCGTATGTACTAGTTTTTTATTCCGTATCTTCGGCAAGTAGCCACAGGTTAGCCACGGGTGCACTACGCCTCCCAGATGTTGCGGTGTGATCGCGCCCAGAAAATCCGCCTATCATCCGTATCTTTAGCACGGCAAATGCTCCGTGTGAACGGGGCCTCAGATAACTAGGACCCAAAATGGGTAACAACCATTTTTTCTGTGGGAATGTGTCGGAACGGAGTTCCAGAACACCTTGGACAAAACTATTTTCTAAAATGATTAAAAGTTCATGAGTCTCCAGTATACAGAGTTCCCTCTTGAGCGTTCAGCCCCTTTCAAAAACAGCAACCGTAAAATCAAACGTATTCTAAAACAAGCAAACCACCACCATTTAAATAGCCACCAAAAACGCACTTCTTCTCTCCCTCCCTCTCCTGCTTCGGCTAAGCCCACCGAAAACATTAAGTTCCTCCACGAATCCTTTGGTACAACCTCATAAAGCAGGGAAAGGAGGCTGGGATAATAGTTAAGCCAGTGGGGAAGATCTGGCCAGAGCCCGTTCTTGCTCAATTTCAAATATTTGGGCTGGGCATCCCCTACTGGACCTAAGCCTGAAAATTAGATTCGAGTCCAGTAACGTCTCGGAGATGCTACGGGCATCGGAACTAAATGTTCTATTGCAGACCGACATGGCTATCCTCTAAAATGTGAGCCGCCCTGAGCCCACTTGCAGGGAGGGCGGGTTATAAATATAATAAATAAATAAAACTGAGCCTAAAAAGGGGTTGCTGAAATAAACATATATTCTTCCCTGTTATCTCGTTTCCTCCTGTCATTTTCATGATGCAAAAGGAGAAGAAGAAGAGATTGGATTTCTACCCCGCCCTTCCCTACCTGAAGGCGTCTCAGAGTGGCTTAGAATCCCCTTCCCCTCCCCACAACAGACACACTGTGAGGTAGGTGGGGCTGAGAGAGCTCTCTCGAGGACTGCTCCTGAGAGAACAGCTCTGAGAGAACAGCTCTGAGAAAACTGTGACTGACCCAAGAAAAAGAAGAGTTGGATTTATAACTTCACTCGGAGTCTCAGAGCAGCTTACAATCTCCTTTCCCTTCCCCTCCCCACAACAGACACCCTGTGAGGTAGGTGGGGCTGAGAGAGCTCTCTCGAGGACTGCTCCTGAGAGAACAGCTCCGAGAGAACTTGCGACTGACCCAAGGTCACACCAGCAGCTGCACATAGAGGAGTGGGGAATCAAACCCGGTTCTCCCAGATTAGAGCCCGCGCTCCTGACCACGACACCAGACTGGCTACACCAAAAGCAATGCAAATATGTAAATCTGAGTCACCGACATATTCTGTCATCGTGCAATTCTGCCATTCTTTGATTTTTGTTTTGTAGAGCAGGTGCTGCTACGAGTCCCAACTGAGACCCCACATAACATGAAATCTCCTGCATTACAAGACCCCTTAGTAGCACGCTACAGAACGGCAGCAGAGTTTACTCCATTCACGTTCCAATTAAAAGCCTGCAATTCTGCTATCATTGAGATGAACGTCGCTCCAAGGAGCCTTTACTGCTCTCACAAATTAATCTTCTTAGTACAGTTTTGGAACTTAGCATCCCACAAATCCAGATTATGTCTCTCTAGAAGCGGGAGTGGACATTGTCTACTAGAATTCTGTGTGATGATTACACGGGGCTCTTTTTGTAGAAAAAGCCCAGCAGGAACTCATTAGCATAATAGGCCACACCCAACAGCAGAAACTCATTAGCATATTAGGCCACACCCCAGACAGCACGGCTCGTTAGCATATTAGGCCACACCCCCATGTTACCAGAAGTGTGGTCATCCAGCCACACCCACCTTTTGCTTCTTATTCTCTTTACCTTGCTTGTTGTCAACCAGGGCCTTTTTTGTAGCAGGGACTCCTTTGCATGTTAGGCCACACACCCCTAATGTAGCCAAAGCCTGGGGGAGGGCGGGGTTTGGGGAAGGGAGAGACTCCAATGAGACCCAGTTTGGTGTAGTGGTTAGGAGCGTGGACTCTAATCTGGGAGAACGGGGTTTGATCCCCTCCTCCTCCACATGCAGCTGCTGGTGTGACCTTGGGTCAGTCTCAAGTTCTCTCAGAGCTGTTCTCTCAGGATCAGTCCTTGAAAGAGCTCTCTCAGCCCCGCCTACCTCACAGTGTGTCTGTTGTGGGGAGGGAAAGGGATCGTAAGCCGCTCTGAGACACCTCCAGGGAGTGAAGGGCGGGGCATAAATCCAATCTCTTCTCTTCTTCTCAAAAGGGTGTAATGCCACATCGTTCACCTTCGAAACTGGCCATTTTCTCCAGGTGAATTGATCTCTGCAACCTGGAGATCAGTTATAATCCTGGGGGTTCTCCAGCCGCCAACTGGAGGCTGACAACCCTAATACACACAGGCCCCAGTCTATTTCGAAAAATAATGTGCTCTGCCTTACCGAGGAGACACAAGAATGCCTTGAGAATGCGCACTTTCTTTGCCACAGCAAAACTGCGGCAAGGATTTGTAGGCAAAACCTGTGACTGCTCGCTGGCCACGGTGGCCCAGCCATTTGGAAACGTTTTTGTCTTTCTTTATTTAGAAAATTCATACCCTGCCTTGCCAGAGATCAGCTCAAGGTCATTTACAAAGTTAGAAACAATACAATAATATCATTTGTTCAAAAAGACCCTGCGGAATAATCAATAATGAAACAAACCAGAGGCAGGAAAACAATATAAAACAGGATTCTGCATCCCAAAATGATGGCCTATCTTTAGGCTAGAAACAGACCACAAAAACGGCAAAGAAATGATAGAACTCCTTCAGTCAGAAGCCTGGGTAAAAAGAAACGTTTTGGCCCCCGTGCCTAAAAACCAGGCAAGAAACCAGGAAGCCACTGCTAGGTATGCTTGCTTACTGATATTATTATTATTATGAATGGTCACGGTCACGTACGACTGGTAGGTGGCAATGTTCCCTCTAAGATGTGGAGTCCCATGAGCCAAAATCCTACTTTGTGAGCTACTGGCATGAAAGTTGTGAGCAGGTGATTTGGCTACTGCATAAATTAGTTGGCTCTGGAGCCCTCCTTCCTGAGCTAAGACAAAAATGCGTGAGCCGGAGGCAAAAAAACGGTGAGCTAGCTGCGGTGGCTCAAGTGGTTAAGACGCTGAACTGCAGGCTGTGGAAGGTCAGTAGTTCAGCAGTTCGAGACCCGGGTGCCGCATGATGGAGTGAGCTCCCGTCTCTAGTTCCAGCTCCTGCCAACCTAGCAGTTCGAACGCAAGAAATTGCAAGTAGATAAATAGGTACCACTTTGGTGGGAAGGTAACAGCGTTCCGTGCGCCTTGGTGTTTAGTCATGCCGGCCACATGACCACGGAAACGTCTTCGGACAGCGCTGGCTCTTCGGCTTTGAAACGGAGATGAGCACCGCAACCTTAAAGTCGGATTCGACTGGCTTTCAAGCAAGGGAACCTTTACCTTTACTTTAGCTCACACTATTTTTAAAAAACTTTTTAAAAATTAAATTTAAAAAAACAGTTAAAAATAAGAAAGTAGATCCTGATGTTTATGTAGAGCAAACAGGGAGGTGTCGATTTTATGTGCTGCTGACGCTTCTAAGAGGGGCATCCATTTCTCTTGGAGATTGTCAGGAACGGGTTGATTTTCAGATCGAAGGATACTAGTGGAAACGTTGTCTTGTAAAAAAAAAAGTCCCACAGTTTCAGGTACCAATCGCTCAGTTGTAACCAATG
>NW_015160900.1:67211-67360 GCF_001447785.1 Gekko japonicus | reverse complement strand
GCAAGACATCAGTATTTTAAACAAAATAAATAAGACTGAATGTACAAAAAGCCGTGACCTGGATGGCCCAGGTTAGCACAGTCCCATCAGATATTGAAAGTTAATCAAGGTTGCCTCTGGTTAGTATTTGGATGGAAAACCACCAAGAA
>NW_015160900.1:66368-66560 GCF_001447785.1 Gekko japonicus | reverse complement strand
TCCTCCTCCTCCTCCTCCTCCTCTTCTTCTTCTTCTTCTTCTTCTTCTTCTTCTTCTTCTTCTTCTTCTTCTTCTTCTTCTTCTTCTTCTTCTTCTTCTTCTTCTTCTTCCAATCTTTGTGTCATCATTCTCCACGGTCTTGTCTGGTTTCTGATCCCATGAATTTCTGGCTGATTGCCGGCCATCCTTGTT
>NW_015160900.1:59865-66269 GCF_001447785.1 Gekko japonicus | reverse complement strand
AGGTGGCTAACAATTTATTTATTTCTTTACTGTCAAGTCACAGCTGGTTTAGGGAGACCCCTCGTGGGGTTTTCAAAGCAAGAGGCGTTCAGAGGATGTTTGCTGTGGCCTGCCTCTCTGCGCAGCAACCCTGGGCTTCCTTAGTGGTCTCCCACCCAAGTACTAACGAGGGCTGGCGCTGCTTAGCTTCCGAGATCGGATGAGATCGGGCAACAAATTAAGACACACACATTAAAATACCTGCTCACAGGGCTCTTTTTGTGGAAAAAGCCCAGCAGGAAATTAGCATAATAGGCCACACCCAACAGCAGAAACCTATTAGCCTATTAGGCCACACCCCTGACAGCACCGCTCATTAGCACATTAGACCGCACCCCCATGTTACCAGAAGTGTGGTTATCCAGCCACACCCACCTTTTGCTTGTTATTCTGTTTACCTTGTTTGTTGTCAAAACCCAGGGCCTTTTTTGGTAGCAGGAACTCCTTTGCATGTTAGGCCACACACCCCGAATGTAGCCAACCCTAATGAGTTTCTGCTGTTGGGTGTGGCCTATTATGCTAATGAGTTCCTGCTGGGCGTGGCCAACTCGTGTGGTTCCTGCGGGGCGTGGCCAGCTCGGGAGCCAGCCGGAACGCCGTTCCTGTGCGTTCCTGCCCCAAAATAGCCCTGCCTCCTCAAAAGCCATTAAAGCCAGCACACAAAGGCAGCACGGAAACAAGTTAAACCAGAGCTTTAAATAAGGACCAAAGATAAAAACAACCGTCAGCACCTCGGGGGGGGAGGGGTCACCGGAGGGAACGCAAAGCGAGAGATTTATTGAAACATTCAGAAACACGCATTAAAACATCTGGGCCATGTTTCCAGGCTTGCTTTTTACGGAATAAAATAGATAAAATATATAACGGCAACCAGTTCTCGGTTGAGCAATACCTGGATATTTCGGGGGTGGAGTCTGAGGAGGGCGGGGTTTGGGAGGGACAGAAGGAGGAGGAGGAGAGACTGGATTTATACCCTGCCCTTCACTACCCAAATGAATTTCAGAGCAACTTGCAATCTCCTTTCCCTTCCCCTCTCCACAACAGGCACCCTGGGAGGTTGATGGGGCTCAGAGAGCTCTTCCGAGGACTGCTCCTGAGAGAACAGCTCTGGGAGAACTTGTGACTGACCCAAGGCCACCCAGCTGGCTGCATGTGGAGGAGTGGGGAATCCAACCTGGTTCTCCCAGGTTAGAGTCTGAGCTCCTAACCACTGCACCAAACTGGCTACTGCTTCTCCTAACCACTACACCAGACACACCTCTGAGCTGTCTCCCCGTGCCGAGTACAGGGGCTTAGACATCGCTTTCGGTCTTGGCAGAAGGCTGTGGCCTCGGCTCAGACTGTATGGTGTTGAGAATCCCCCCTTCCTCAAGATGGCTGGCGACCAATTTCCAAGCCGGCAGACCGAGCATTCACCTGATGCTCGTCTTCCGGAGGCCATCAATTAGCGGCTGGTTAATCGGCATGCCGGCTGCGTCCCATAAGGGCTGCGAGCTCACCAGCGTGACAAACGATCCCAAATCTCTGGTCCCCAGCGGGACGCAGCTGTTTCGAGCAGGAGGAGAATGGGACGGGACAGGAAAACAAAGAGTCTCGAGGCAACTGAAAGAGGGACAGATTTATAGGCGCCCAAGCGGGGTTCCGTGAGGACCCGTGGGGTAATTCATTCCGAAGAAGAAGGAGGAGGAGGTTTTATACCCTGCCCTTCACTACCCCAAAGACTTTGGAATGGCTTACAACTGCCTTTCCTTCCTCTCCCCACAACAGACACCCTGTGAGGCAGGTGGAGCTGAGAGAGCTCTGAGAGAACTTGTGACTGACCCAAGGTCACCCAGCTGGCTACATGTGGAGGAAGAGTGGGGAACAGAGATGGGCACAGACCAAAACACAAATTTTGCCTTGTTCGTGGTCTGCGAACAGATGTTCGTGAGGGTCGAACTTCCACAGACTTTTAGAGCAGTTCGTGGATGGAGCACAAAGCAGGGGTTGAAAGGGACCCCGAGTCCCTTCCGACCCTTGATTTCTGTTTCCTGTGAAAGCTGCAAAAAAAAGCTGAGTGGTGGGGAGCTGTTTCAGGCAAGCTGCTCCCCACACTCAGCCGTTTCTCGGGCTTCCTGCAAGGCCACGCATAGAGATGTAAAATTTCCAGAAATTTTGAAGCTCGGAAAAAACCCCGGGGTTTTCCGCGGGAAACTGAAATTTTCGGAAAAATTGAAAAAAATGCTACATTAGCACTTCTTTCGTCTTTTCCAGATTGAAAGTCATTCTGTTACTTTAGGAACATAAAATATGACTATGGACATTTTTACTTGGCATGAAATTATCACAACTAGCCTATTAAAGATATAGCGTATCCAAACAATTATTACAAACAGAATACCCACCCACATGCAAATACAAAACTGAACCCTTTTTATTTACTTCTGACAATCGCACCTTCTAAAGGAAGAAATGCATCTTGTTCTTGCATTGGAGAGTTAAGTTTGTAACCTAGGACTTGCTTGGCCTCAGTGCACAGAAATTAGATCAATCTGATACCATATTTTAGAAATAATTTGGAAAATATTTGAACACCTTGTCTTAAAATATTTTATTCATCATGTTAAAATAAAATGTTCCATAATCATTTTTTTTCCTTTTCTTTTCTTTTTTCAATTTTTCCAATTTTTTGGAAAAAAACAAAAAAGCTTCAGGAAAAAAACAGGGAAAAACCGGTTTTTTTCCAAATTATTCAGGTTTTTTTCCGGGCCTTCACATCTCTAGCCACGAATCATGAACCAGTTACGTCTGTGAACAAGCCTCCCGGTTCGATCCATATTTCGGTTTGTGGTTCAGCCACGACGAACCACAAACCGAACTGCGTCTTCATGGTTCTTGCCCATCCCTGGTGGGGAATCAAACCCAGCTCTCCAGATTAGAGTCCTGCGACTCTTAACCACGACACCAAACCGACCTCCTCCTGCTGGCTTGGTCTCCACAGCCCCCCTCAGTCACCTCAGTCTCCACCCCACCTCGGTTAACACGCATCTCCTTCTCACCCCACTGACGGCCAGCACCACTGAGCGACTACGCCACTGGCCTCTTGAACGGACACGTTTAGGAAAAAGAACTAACTCACTTTCCCCGGTCATGACCCCCTGGGTGTAGCGCTTGGGCAGCATCCCGGTGTAGCCGTAGAAACTGGATTGCTGCACTTCAAGAGGGAGACAAAAACAAGAGAGAACATAGACAGCAGTTTTTACGACATGACCAAGAAGCGAGATTATGCAGCTCCTGGGCTGGGAAACATAAAGACACATGAACCGGCCTTGTATTGAATCAGACCCTGAGGTACATCGAGGTCAGTATTGGCTAATCTGACCGGCAGCCGCTCGCTCCCATCACCTCCTACCTGATCCGTTTACCTGGAGGTGCCGGGGACTGAACCTGGGACCTTCTGCCTACCAAACAGATGTTCTACCTCTGAGCCAGGGTCTCAGGCACAGAGGTCTCTCCCATCACCTCCTACCTGATCCGTTTACCTGGAGGTGCCGGGGACTGAACCTGGGACCTTCTGCCTACCAAACAGATGTTCTACCTCTGAGCCAGGGTCTCAGGCACAGAGGTCTCTCCCATCACCTCCTACCTGATCCGTTTACCTGGAGGTGCCGGGGACTGAACCTGGGACCTTCTGCCTACCAAACAGATGTTCTACCTCTGAGCCAGGGTCTCAGGCACAGAGGTCTCTCCCATCACCTCCTACCTGATCCGTTTACCTGGAGGTGCCGGGGACTGAACCTGGGACCTTCTGCCTACCAAACAGATGTTCTACCTCTGAGCCAGGGTCTCAGGCACAGAGGTCTGTCCCATTACCTCCTATCTGATCCCCCTCTATGACCTGCTTCAGACCCGTCTCCACACATACCTGTGCAGCCGAAGGCCACCACGCCCACCGCGATGAGGTTGATGGCGTAGGCGTGCTGCCGGGTGAAAAGTTCCAGCCAGACGTCACAGAGGCTAACGAAGAGAAGGGGCCCCAACGCAAACAGATACCCTGCAGCAAACGAGAGGGGAAGAGAACAAGCTAGCTGGCGGTAGGTGCTGCATCTGCTCGGAGCCAAGGACAGCCTCTCTGTTTCTTTCTCTCCCTGCCAAACCTGCAAGAAATTCTATCAGGACAAGTTCCCCCTTTTTCTTCCTTTTTTTCAGCTCTGATCCCCACCCCCTCAATCCCGTTTTCTATCTCACACCCATTTCTATTGCATGTAGTTATTGTCATTTCCCCCCCTCCTTTGGAGAGTTTTATCTGATGGTGTCATGATCTGTGTAGGACTGGGAGACAAGGCCTAGAGGGCGCGGAAAGCTGACACAGCCTACAATCCCCACAATGCTTAGCGATGGTTGTAACCGATCGGTGTCCAGGGATTGTATGAGGAGATTGTCACTTAAGCTTTGTGGGCTGTGGAACTTTGTGTGTCTTTCCCCCACAGAGTTGAACTGAGGGGACTGTGTTCTTTCCTCTCACAGAGCTAAACTGTGGAACTCTGTTCTTTTCTCTCACTGAGTTAAACTGAGGGGACTGTGTTCTTTTCTCTGACAGACTTAAACTGAGGGGACAGTCTGGTCTGAGGAAAAGATCTTTCACTTGGGACAGAGTGACTACAGGCACAGACCTGGTATAAAAGGCTGTGGGCCTTGAACAGTAACCAGTTAAGAGAAATAGGTAGTCCCGTTAGATTTGTTTGCTTTGCCTTTAGACACTGTTATATATTTTAAGCACCTTATCTTGTTTTCCTTGCCCCATTACTGTATTAATAAACCATTTGTATAATGTTCTCTGCCTGGTTATCACGCCTATAATTCTTGGCTTAAAAGGGGCATTTTGGGTTGAGCTTGGTAGGGTACTCTGGGCCTGGGACCCTAAGTCCAGAGTGGTGGCAGAGGAAGGTGGCAACCCCACTAGGGGTCATGACAGATGGCTGTCCAGCTGAGGTCGACAGCAATGCTCCCTCTAAGCTGTGGAGTCTTGTGAGCAAAAAGTCTACTTGGTGAGCTACTGGCATTAAAAGTTGTGAGCGAGCAATTGGGCTGCTGCATGAATTAGTTTCCTCTGGAGCCCTCCTTCCTGAGCGAAGACAGAAAGGCGTGAGCCGGAGGCTATAAAACCGCGAGCTAGCTCACACTAACTTAGTTGAGAGGGAACACTGGTCGACAGCCCCCCCCCTCCAGTCACCATAGCATTCGGTAGTTAAGACTGGCTTGCCTTGGCCGTGGAAGTCTTAAATGGAAAGAGAGGTGGACCTCCTCCAGTGGAGACAGGATACTGGAGAACGGTCCAGCGTCTAAGTCCCAACAGGTGTCAGCAAGCTGCCAAATTCCTTTTCTTTTCTCCATGTATGCGCTTGATTACTTTCGCTTTCGTAGGTAGACCTGTTGATGCGCTTAAGTGCTTGGCTGCTGGAACGTCTATATCTCTCAAGGCCACAGGTGGTTGCTGCTAGATAGTTGCTTGGGTGATCTCACGAAGGACCGTGGGAAGGAGATATGTTATGCCGCCTAGAAGCGTTTGCTCCCAGTCCCGATGGCGCGCGGGGGAACTCCCGCAATTGGGCCTCGGTTGTTTGAATGTACTATAACCTGCCATGCTCGTTGCTCCCCGCTCATTCCTAACAGTGATCCTGTACATGCACCTATAGCTTCAAATAAAAGTAAAACCTTCCTGCAAGAGTGTACTTCATTGATGCTGCGGGGAAGCCTGACAACAGGTGAGGTCACCCATCAGTCAGGATGAAAAGTCATAGGCAAGGAATCATTTCTAGGAATTATTCCAGCGACGGGATTCCAAGGACGCAAGGCGCGAGGGCCCGGCCTCCAACCGGGATCGTGGGGCGGAAGTGACCCTTCAGTCATCGCCCTGCATCACCTCTCAACTCTCTTCTGAAATCTCTTCCCGATGAATTGCTTCAGAGACGGTGTCTCAGACGACTGCGGTGAAACCCAGAGAGCAGAAGGCCGATGGGGGGCTTCGGCTTACCTACGGAGATCCTGGTGTGTAGACTCAGCATCTCCACCAGGGCGTTGTTGAGGATGACGGCCACCAGAGCCACCAGGATGTAGGTGAGGCTCATGTCAAACACGATGGAAGTCCCTGCGGAAGAACACAGGAGGAAAATGAGGATGGACACAGAGTGGAAAGTATTATGAGACGGCATTGCTTGCCCATGGTATTTGCGGTGGTGGAAAATGTCGTAAAGTTTCAGCCAGCTGCTGCTGCTGCTGCTGCTGCTGCTGCTTCTTCTTCTTCTTCTTCTTTTTCTTCTTCTTCTTCTTCTTCTTCTTCTTCTTCTTCTTCTTCTTCTTCTTCTTCTTCTTCTTCTTCTTCTTCT
>NW_015160900.1:55674-55890 GCF_001447785.1 Gekko japonicus | reverse complement strand
CTTAAGTTTCTGTATACTCTTATCTTTTTACCATAGTTTTTGTAGTTTTACCATAACTACAAGAGATTAATAATACCAAAAATTTCATTACTTTAAACTATGCATTTATATTATACCAGTCATACAGTTTTTTCCACCTTTTGAAATGTTGGGTCTGTTGTCCCTCTCATCAACGATTCCCGCATGTCAATTTCGGCAGTAGGAGCCCATTCAGGA
>NW_015160900.1:42627-55287 GCF_001447785.1 Gekko japonicus | reverse complement strand
AGGGGGTATTTTGTGCTGCGGTAGGCGGGACAAGGCATCCGCCAGAGAGTTTGATTTGCCCGGGAAATGGTGTAGGGTGAATTGAAACTTAGAGAAGAAATCAGCCCACCGAAGTTGTTTGGCGTTTAGGTTTAGCCAAGAGGCTAAAATACTGTGAGCTGGCTCACACTAACTCAGCTTAGAGGGAACACTGATTCCGACCTCAGACAAAAGGGGCCTTTTCCCATCACTCATTTTAAACGTGTGTGTCAGAACCCACAGCCAACAACGCAGTACACGCATTCAGGAACGGTTATACTTTTATTGCACTCAGCTTAGAGGGAACACTGATTCCGACCTCAGACAAAAGGGGCTTTTCCCATCACTCATTTTAAACGTGTGTGTCAGAACCCACAGCCAACAACGCAGTACACGCATTCAGGAACGGTTATACTTTTATTGCAGAGCTATAGATGCAGTAACACAGGCACTGTTGAGAATGGTGGCAACCAATAGAGCCTAATAGGATATAGGGTATTTGTATGCATACCCCCCCCATGGCATGGGCAAATTAGGTACCCTTCCAATCACGCGGGATAAGTTAGGAAACCATTAGGTGGCTAAAGCTGGGAACCAGGAGTCTCTCGCTGTACATAGGAGACTCCCAGACAACACAACCTCCTCCTGCACATCTGTAGAGATAAGCGTTTCAGCAAAGGCCGAACAGCAGGGATAGGAATGCAAGAGCAATTACCAAGACACAGAATGAACTCCCCAACCCCCATGGCAGCATAGCTGACAGTGTGTCGCTCTCAACACTGCACTAGAAATGTCTGTAAGAGTAATAACGGCCATCAAGGCGACTAGCCATTTAAAAACAGACATGACGACAAAAATATTATTTACTTATCATATATCGTATAAACCCGCCTGACACTTTAGACCACCTGTTCCTTTTCAACTGGAAATGCCAGGGATAAAACCTGGGACCTCAAGCAGGCGCTTTGCCCCTGAACCACAGCCCCTCCCCAGGTAGGATGAGTGGCCCCCAGAACTCTATCCCAACAGAAATTCACTTGCCGCCGAATCTGCTGTCCTTCTGGCATCCTCTGAAAACACTGTTTTATTCCCCAAAACTGTTTTGTAAAGCGGCCAGCCCTGCCCGGTTTTCCCTCTGCTGGTTGTCCTACCATTTTTTGTTCCGGGTTTTAGACTAAAGAGCCCCTGCTTCCCTTTCTTTGTACCCATCTCCCCTCTTTTCATCCCTGCTTTGATGCGTTGTTATAGCACTGTTTCCTAAATCGCTGCGCTGCCGGTTCTCGTTTCTAGCCTTTCGTTATCTTTAACGGATGTCGTGGGCTGTGCCAGAAAGGTTTTCATCGACAGTGTGAGATATAAATATTTCACACGTGCAAGAAAGAAGAGAAAAGGAAAGGAAAGGAAAGGAAAGGAAAGGAAAGGAAAGGAAAGGAAAGGAAAGGAAAGGAAAGGAAAGGAAAGGAAAGGAAAGGAAAGGAAAGGAAAGGAAAGGAAAGGAAAGGAAAGGAAAGGAAAGGAAAGGAAAGGAAAGGAAAGGAAAGGAAAGGAAAGGAAAGGAAAGGAAAGGAAAGGAAAGGAAAGGAAAGGGAAGGGAAGGGAAGGGAAGGGAAGGAAGGGAAGGAAGGAAGGAAGGAAGGAAGGAAGGAAGGAAGGAAGGAAGGAAGGAAGGAAGGAAGGAAGGAAGGAAGGAAGGAAGGAAAACATTGACTCGTCGACAGCTCCCGTTGAGATCGACTGGGCTCACTCCCAAGAAACCCTGCAGGAAATTGCCACCCCAGAGAGAAACGGGCAAGTGAGGCAGACCCGATGAAGGCAACAATCTGCTTGCACTCTGCCCATTTTTGCAACAGCGAGCCGACCACCGGGTTCCCAGCTTCTCAGCTGGAGAAGGAGGGATTTAAACACCATTTCCGGCTTCAATTTTTAAAAGGCAGGCGTTTAATGTCTGCAAATGGCAGGGTTTCGCGGGGTGTCTCGCGCCCGTAGGGTCGACGCGCGCCACACAATAAATCCCGTTCTGATTAAATTCCATTCGATGAATTGCAACCTTTCAGCTCGTACCCAGGAGGGGGCTCAAATACCAGATCTTTGCTGTGCCTCGTCGCCAAACACCACACCACAAATATGTAGAGAGATTAAGGGGCAGACGCACTGGATATCGGTCTAACAGAAGCTCAGCAAATATAAGATCGTGTCGATAGATGTGGACACAGAAAGCTGCCTTATACTGAACCAGGTCATTGGCCCATCCAGGTCAGCATTGTCCACTCAGACTGGCAGCAGCTCTCCGGGGTCTCAGGGAGAAGTCTTTCCCATCACCTCCTACCTGATCCCCTTAACTGGAGATGCCGGGGATTGAACCTGGGACCTTCTGCATGCCAAGCAGAGGCTCTGCCACTGAGCCAGGGTCTCAGGCACAGAGGTCTTTCCCATCACCTCCTACCTGATCCTTTTAACTGGAGATGCCGGGGATTGAACCTGGGACCTTCTGCATGCCAAGCAGAGGCTCTGCCACTGAGCCACAGCCCCTCTTTACAGATCTCCAGGGTCTCAGGCTGAGGTCTTTCACGTCACCTACTGCCTGATCCCTTTTAGCTGGAGATGCCGGGGATCGAACCTGGGACCTTCTGCATGCCAAGCAGAGGCTCTGCCACTGAGCCGCGGCCCCTCCCTTACAATTCAGGATTCTCCCTGCCAGAAGAACTCCAAAATTAGCAGAACAATGGAGCATGGGTTAAAAAAAAATCTTAACTGGGAGTAAAAGAGCCAGTGGGGGTGCAGGGGTTAGAGTGTCACACTAGGATCGGGGAGACCCAGGTTCGAATCCCCGCTCTGCTATAGGCCAGTCACTTAGAAGAAAAGAAGAGGAAGAGATTGGATTTATACCCCACCCTGCGCTACTCAAAGGAGTCTCAGAGCAGCTGACAATCTCCTTCCCCTTCCCCTCCCCACCACAGACACCCTGTGAGGCAGGTGGGGCTGAGAGAGCTCTTTTGAGAACTGCCCTTGAGAGAACAGCTCTGAGAGAACTTGTGGCTGACCCAAGGTCACACCAGCAGCTGCAAGTGGAGGAGTGGGGAATCAAACCCAGTTCTCCCAGATTAGAGTCCACGCACTTAACCACTACACCAAACTGGCATGAGTTGCAGCTTTGAAAATGCAGACGGAAACTTGTTTACACGCCTAGGATACACGTTGCTGCATAACTTCCAACTGTTGATCTGTTATATGAATTTGTCATATTGAGAACTTCGGAACCAGTAGAGTTACATTGTAACCTTGATTTACAGCTCACGATTGCTGCATTTTGAGTTTGGGGACTTTATGTGTTCTACCGCAACTCTGGCTTGGAACTTTTGACGTGGTATTAATTCTTTTTGGAGTTGGTATAAGAAAACCTTGATAACTGAATATAAAGACAGGAGAGCCTGGCGGGATCTAGTCCATGGGGTCGCGAAGAGTCGGACTCGACTGTGCGACTGAACAACAAAAATAAGACTTGTTAATTGCATTTGCAGTATTCATTTGTTTTAGATAATGGGCACACTGTCTTTTCCCCTTGTTCTATCTTCATAAACCTCCAGATGGGACCTGGAGTTATCCCAGAATCAGTGTTCCCTCTAAGCTGAGTTAATGTAGGCTAGCTCACAGTTTTGTAGCCTCCGGCTTACACACATATTTTGTCTTCAAAATGGCTCCAGAGCAAACTGATCGATGCAGTAGCCAAATCGCTCTTTCACAACTTTAATGCCAGTAGCTCACAAAGTAGAATTGCTGCTCACAAGACTCCACAGCCTGGAGGGAGCATTGCCCCAAATCTCCAGGGATTTCCCAACCTGGAACTGGCGATTCAGGACCGCCTCCGTTGCAGCATCCCAGTTTCGGAACTGCGCTGCATCCTTCTAGGCCCGAGAACAAAATTATTTTATTTCCTCGCGCCCTCCTTGATCGTAAAAGGAAAAGTCAGCTTTCACTGCTGTGTTACCTTCTTAGCACTGTCGTAAACGTATTATTGATAACTGCTCCCCCCCCCGCCCGCCCCGTTCTTTACAAATTTTATGCAACCGTTACAGGCACAGTCTGTACTTCTGTGGGCTTCCTCACGCAATTTGTTTGGAAACGCGGGATAGCAAGCATTTCCATAAAGGAATGAATACATAAAAGGTAAGCCTAGCCTGTTCCGCACGGATTGCTTTTGTGTCCTCAGGGGAATTAAAAAAAAAAAATCAATTGAAACGCTGGGCACACCGGCAAAGGGGAAGAGAAAACCTGCCGTGGTCTTCATATTTCACAAGCCCTTAAGCATTGTTAAAGCCCCACAGTACCAGACCGGACTACGTGCAGACATAAGCAGCCAGAACCAATTGGGGCTCAGTGAAACAGCATGTATTCCGCATGCAGTCCATGTTCAATTCTAGGAGCCTCCAGTTAAAGGATCTGCTCAGGAAGGCTCTCTGCCTGACATCCTCAAGAACAGGGGCCGTGGCTCAGTGGAAGAGCCTCTGCTTGGCATGCAGAAGGTCCCAGGTTCAATCCCCGGCATCTCCAGGTAAAAGGACCAGGTGGTAGGTGATGGGAAAGACATCTGCCTGAGACCCTGGAGAACTGCTAATAGTCAGAATAGGCAATAGCACCTTGATAGGGGCTGTGGTTCAGTGGAAGAGCCTCTTCTTGGCACGCAGAAGGTCCCAGGTTCAATCCCCGGCATCTCCAGTTAAAAGGACCAGGTGGTAGGTGATGGGAAAGACATCTGCCTGAGACCCTGGAGAACTGCTAATAGTCAGAATAGGCAATAGCATCTTGATACACTGATGGTCTGATTCAATGCAAGGTAGCTTCATGTGTGTTCCCATCTGCACGTTCACGGAGGAGCTGGCGCCAGGCAGAAGAACAATATGGTGCTTGGAAGGACCGGTGACAGTGGGTGGCCGATGAACCGTATTGCAAGAGAAGCTGGGTTCTCTGGGAAGGGCCAACATTAAGGCTGGGACACGCAAACCAGTTGAAGCAGGCAAGCAAGCGCCGCTTAGATCCAAACCCTCTGGGGATTCCAGAATGGGGGCAGCATCAGAGTTACATGTCAGAATCCTCTGCTCCACATGACAGGCTCCCTGCTGGCCCATAGCAACAGTGGGGCTATTGAGGGCGCCGCCCCCTTCCTTAAAGGGCCAGCCCCCTCCCTTAATGGGTCCTTGCTTTTTAAGCCCCCCCCCCAGCTTTTTGAGAAGAAGCGGGGTGGGGGGGTTGTGTGCCCCTTTCCCTCCCCTCCGGCAAGATTTAGAAGAAGAAGAGATTGGATTTATACCCTGCCCTTCACTGGGAGTCTCAGAGCAGCTTACAAACTCCTTTCCCTCCCCTTCCCCACAACAGACACCCTGTGAGGTAGGTGGGGCTGAGAGAGCGCTTCACGGAGACTGCTCTTTTTCAAGGACAGCTCTGAGAGAACTATGGCTTGCCCAAGGTCATCCAGCCAGGTGCAAGTGGAGGAGTGGGGGAATCAAACCCGGTTCTCCCAGATTAGAGTCCGTGCACTCAACCACTACACCAAAGGGCCCTTCAGCTGATCGGCGGGCCACGTACTCTCTGCTGATCAGCTGAAGGGCCCTTTAAATCCTGCAGGAGGGGAGGGGGAGGGGTGCGTGCCACCCCCCCTCACTATGGCAGCCCCACCAGAAAACAAAATTTGCCCCAGAAGCCACAAAATACTGGCTACGGGCCCGGCTCCCTGTATCTGGAAAACTAGCAAGACATGCAGAATCCTCTGCCTGCTGACTTCGCCTCGAACACTGCGGGATTTACTTCTGAGTAAGCACGCACAGGATTCCACTGTGCCATTCTAGATAATTGGACGTTCAGGATCAAATTCTGGGGGCTTCGGGTGCCCACACGGATTTGCAGCACGATGCAGCCCAAGGCTGGTGCGGTGTGGCTAGTACGCCGGGTGGGGACCCGAGTTCTTTTTCCCTGGGGGAATGCGCTGGGACAGAGTTCTGGAACCTCTTTGACAAAATTCCTTTAACTATGTTTAAGAGTTCATGAGTTTTCAGTATATAGATTGAAAACCTCATTTCCCTCTTAAGAGTTCCGGTACGTCTTTAAAAAAAAGAAGAATCCCTAAATGTTCTTAATAAGTAGCAATTATCACAGCTTAAATAGTAGGGGGGTATTTAAAACGAGATTTGTCTAAGTGATCACTTGTTTAAAGTAGACAGTCATGAAACATGGCCTCTTCTTTGCTTTTCAAAATACGGGAACCCTAATTTATCCAAATGGGGCTGCGGTGGCTCAAGTGGTTAAGACGCTGAGCTGCAGACTGGAAGGTCGTTAGTTCAGCAGTTCGAGACCTGAGTGTGTCGCATGACGGAGTGAGCTCCCGTCTCTAGTTCCAGCTCCTGCCAACCTAGTAGTTCGAAAGCAAGACATTGCAAGTAGATAAATAGGTACCACTTCGGTAGGAAGGTAACAGCGTTCTGGGTGCCTTGGCGTCTAGTCATGCCGGCCACATGACCACGGAAACGTCTTTGGACAGCGTTGGATCCTCGGCTTGGAAACGGAGATGAGCACCGCATCCCTAGAGTTGGATTCAACTGGCTTTCAAGCAAGGGAAACCTAATTTATCCAAGCAGGTTTGTAAAACCGTTTCATCCACTGCAAAACCTGTGCAGACAAGCCCTCTTGAATAATTCAGTTTTGCATAGATTGCTGTGTTCCAAACTCCCCAAAGGCAGCACATTATGTTGGAGAACCATCTAAAATAAAACACTGTATTACATTCTACTGAAGCGGGACCTGATAACCTGCACGGTGTCTATAAAATTATGCTTTCCTCCCAAGACTTGTGACAGCCGACAACCCCGACAACCGAATGCTTTTCGGCCAAAAAAATGGGACTCGGGTCAAACTGCAGAGACGGTTATCATTGTCTCCAGGGAGCTGACCTAGGAACTTTGCTGCGGTGTGAGGTCTGGAATCTACCCTAGAGGGAGCTACCCAAGTGAATATGCGTTCTTGCCTCGGAGACACCTTCACTCACAGAAAGAAATAAAGAGAACTGTGTGCAATATCAACCACTGGCTCATTTGGAATACTGTGTACCCGTTCTGGTCATTGCACCTGAAAAAAGATATTATAGCACTGGAAAAAAAGTGCAGAAAAGGGCAACTAAGATGATTAGGGGCACGGAACACTTTCCCTATGAAGAAAGGTTAAAGGTTGTAGAAACGACAACTGAGGGGGTGGACATGACAGGTTTTACAAAATTATGCATGGGATAGGGAAGTAGAGAATGCACTACCTTTCTCCCTTCCTCACAATACAAGAATTTGTGGGCACTCAATGAAATTGATGAGCAGTACTTCCTCAGCCAGAGTAATTAACACGTGGAATTCACTGCAGCAGGAAGTGGTGGCAGCTACCAGGATAGACAGCTTCCGCAAAGGATAGGATAAACATACAGAGCAGAGGAGATATCAGTGGCTCCGGCAGTAAAGAGCCCAGGGGGCGGGCACATGCAACAAGACCCACCCCCTGCTCTTAGCAGCCCTCAGTCGGAGCAAGAAGCAGCCAGGTAAGTTGCAGGGCTCCCCCCAGCCCCCCGGTCCAAAACAGTCCAGTGGCACCTTTAAGACCAAGTTTTATTCAGGTACCAGCTCTCCCTCCTCTGCAAGGACAGATCTGCACGTCCCCCCCCCCAATAGCTAGCAATCTAAAACAGTCCAGTGGCACCTTTAAGACCAAGTTTTATTCAGGTACAAGCTCTCCCTCCTCTGCGAGGGCAGATCTGCACATCCCCCCCCCCAATGGCTAGCAATCCAAAACAGTCCAGTGGAGCCTGAGCGGTGGCTGTTGCCTTCTGACACACTTCCGGTGATATCAGGGGGTGTGGCATATGCAAATGTTATGCTAATGAGTTATGCTAATGAGCTCCTGCACCTCTTTTTCTACGAAATGACCCCTGATCAGGACACACTACTTCCCAAAGGAAAGAACAGGATTTGCGTAAGTAATCAATGCTGATTGGAAATTTCTGGTATCTACCACTAAAGGTATTAGCCACCGTTCTACCTCGTGACACTCAAGGCGGCTTGCGCTATAAATAAAACCACAGTCAGAGAAACACATAAAGTATGACCGTTTAAAATCTCAACTAGGACTGCCAACGATTAAAAGCTAAATTAGTCAAGTGCAGTCCAAAATAAAAACCGACTTCAGCTGCCTCCTGAAGAATGAACGTGAGGGGCTGAGAACGTAAGAGAAGCCAATGTTGGATGTTCCCTCTAAGCTGAGGGAGTGTGAGCTAGCACAGCTTTTTAGCCTCCGGCGCACAGATTTTTGTCTCCGCTCCGGAAGGACGGCCTCCAGAGCAAACTAGTTGATGCAGCCAGAGGTCATATCGGGGGGGATCGCGGGGGATCACAGTTCCCCCAGGTGAGGTACGGGGGGCGGGGCACATGACAAAGCCCCACCCCCTGCTTCCGGCCGCCCCGCTTCCGGCCCTCATTCAGCCAGGAGGAGGCAGGAGAAGAGGGAGGGTAAGTTGCTTCCTCCCTGCCTCTCCCCACCCCTGCCTGCCTGCCTGGGGCCAGGGAGGGCCTTCCGGTGATGTCAGGGGGCGTGGCCTTATGACACACTTCCGGTGATGTCAGGGGGTGTGGCATATGCTAATGAGTTATGCTAATGAGTTCCCCTAGCTCTTTTTCTACGAAACGACCCCTGGATGCAGCAGCCAAATGGCTCGCTCACGACTTTAATGCCAGTAGCTCACAAAGGAGAATTCTTGCTCACAAGACTCCACAGTTTGGAGGGAGCGTTGCCGCCAGGCGCACCTTCCTGGGGAAGTTGTTCCATGATCGTGGGGCTACCACCGTAAAGGCCCTCTCTTGCGTGCCCACCAGACAAGCTCCTTTGATGGGTGGGACAGTCAGGAGGGCCTCTCTGTGTGATCTAAATTCCTGGGCAGGAACACAGGGGAGAAGACCGTCCTTCAGATTCCCTGGGGTCTCGAGCCACGTAGGGCTTTAGAAGACAAAAACGACACCTTGAATTGGGCTCGGGAGCAGATCGGTAGCCGGTGTAATTGCTGCAGCAATGAGCACATGTGCTCCCGATCAATGGCCCTGACCAGCAGTCCGGCCGCAGCATTCCGAACTAGCTGCAGCTTCTGAACACTCTTCAAGGGTAGCCCCAAGCAGAGCACACTGCAGTAGTCCAGTCTAGATAACTCTCTGTCTCTATGGGAATTACGCCGAGAAATGTGGCCGCTTACCTGGCTCCATGAAGGTGAGGACTCCTTTGGCCTGGCACCCTTTGGCCTGGAGCTCCTCTTCTTCCAGCTGGTAGCTGTCGAAACTGAAGCTCATCACGACGTTCCCCTCGGGCGTTATCACAGGGCTGATGTCCTTGAAGTGGTCTCCTCTTACAGAACCCATGGCTGCTGGCTTAAAAATGGAAAAGGAGGGGGGTTTATTTATATATGCATTTATTCGACTTATATTCCCCCCTCCCCACTGCCCGACACACCCATAAGAACGTAAGAGAAGCCAACGTTGGATGTTCCCTCTAAGCTGAGTGAGTGTGAGCAAGCTCACAGTTTTTTAGCCTCCAGCGCACCCATTTCTGTCTCAGCTCAGGGAGGGATGGCTCCAGAGCAAACTAATTTATGCAGCGGCCAAGTCGCTCGCTCACAACTTTAATGCCAGGAATTCACACAGTAGGATTTTTGCTCACAAGACTCCACAGCTTAGAGGGAGCATTAATCAGGCCAACGGCCCGTCCAGTCCAACACTCTGTCACACAGTCACCAAAAATACCAGGTGCCATCAGGAGGTCCACCAGTTGGGTCCACCGGTGGGGCCACTTCTTTAGAAAAGTTATACTTTTATTGAAGAGCCATAGATGCATTAACATAGTCACTGTTAAGAATAGCAGTTGCCTCTTGAACCTAATGAGATATAGGGCATTCGTATGCACGCCCCCACTGTGCTGGCCAATTAGGCACCTTCCTGCGCGCGGGCTAGAGCCGGCAAGCGTTACTAGGCAAATCTGGGAATTGTGCGGCTCCCACGGTCGGCCTTGAAGGCAGACAACACACATTACCACCTGTACGGCTTTGGAGATTAGCATTTTAGTGCAGAGCAGAGAGAAAGGAATGCGAAAGCAATTTACACAGACACTGAAAGAACATCCCAAACCTCATGGCAGCATGGCTAACACCAGGACACTAGAAGGCCTCCCACTGTTGCCCCCCCCAAGCACCAAGAATACAGAGCATCAATTGCCCCAGACCAAGAGTTCCTATCTATACCTATTCAAAAGACAACCTGCAGCAGTTTCTTCCAAGGACCCCGGTTCCTGTCACAGTGGTTCTGTCACTGGGATATACAACAGATCCCAGGTGAATGAGATTTAACTGAGTGCTTCCTTACATGTAAAACAGGGCTCCAATAGCACATGGCCATGAACACATCCATTATCTGCATCCAGTCCCGCAGTTCATGCAAACAGACTGGAACCAAAGCCTTCCAATATTATACAACGCAGAACAGAATCCTGTAACCGCTGCCTCGTTTCTCTTCAGCTTGGCAAAATGGTTACTGTATACGTATAACATTTGCAGGCTTTGCTTCCAGCCTATTTGCAGTTCTGAGGAAGTCCGTCTGAAGCTGCATACTTACAGTCCGGAGAAGCGTGTTGACGACTTCATTCTGTCAACAGAAGAAAAATTAAAGAGACTCTGCCTGTGAGAATTAACACCTGTTGGGGTATATATATGCTCATTGTGCCACGGCTATTGACTTACTGAACTTTGGTCCAGGTCACACGGGCCGGAAAATGCGGCGGGGGAAGCGTGGCTGTTTGCCCCGGAGCAAACTAACGCGCGGCTGCCGGATCACACGTTCTGCTGACGTCCCGTGGTTCGGGGGGAGGTGCTGATCACACGACAATCCTGCGGCGCGGCAAAAAAGCGGCGCGGCGCGACGCGATCACAGCAGCAAGGGCTAGGCGCCGCTGCCGTGGCAAATGGGGTTGTGTGTTTTTTTTAACCGAAGTGTGTGCATGCACCGTTGGGTGCGTGTGCGCATCCCGTGGAGACTTGGGGGGGGGACTTTTTGCGACGGGACATGGGCGGGCGCCGGATGCCACGAACTACCACCGGAAACGCGATCAGACGCCCGCCCTTGCCCCGCGGTTTCCGGAAACTAGTACCTCGGAGGTACTAGTTTTTTACGCCGCATCTTCGGCGGGAAGCCTCGGGTTCGCCCCGGGAGCTCTACGCTTCCCAGATGTTGCGGTGTGATCGCGCCCGGAAAATCCGCCTATCTTCCGTCTCTGTAGTGTGGCTAATGCTCCGTGTGACCGCAGCCTTATTCTATATTGTACTGAATACAAAGAGTGTTACCGTTACTATCATATTAACGTACTGCATTGTTTCACACGGTGTTTGTTGTATTTTTGCATCTGTAATACAACACGGGGCTAAGAAAAGCAAGTTGCTAGTATACCCCCGGGAGAGCATAACGCTCTTCACGGAACAACTTGCTGGTGTCCTCCGGCCCTAGATACATCCGGCTGACCTCAACCAGGGCCGGGGCCTTTTCACGCCCGGCCCCGCCCTGGTGGAACTCTCTGCCAAACGACATCAGGGCCCCGCGGGATCTTACGGAATTCCGCTGGGCCTGTAAGGCAGAGATGTTCCGCCAGGCGTTTGGTTGAGGGCAGCAATGGTTCACACCATCGCGAGGACACCACCTGGATCCCCATCCCTTGTGGAGTTCATTCCACTCACAGACCAGATATGGAAGGGAACTGCAAAAGTTTTGCCACTTGCTTTTAAATACTGTATAATATGCTGCATATGGTTTTATGCTTTTATGGTTTAAGCTTTGTACATCGCCTAGAGCAGGGGTGTCAAACGTGCGGCCCGGGGGGCCGGATTAGGCCCCCGGAGGGCTTCCATCAGGCCCACAGTGGAACCGGCCGTCTCCTGCTTCCAGTTCTGCTGCTGCTGCTGCTGCGTCATAGCTTTGCTTTGCCAGACTCTCTTAATCACTTGGCCATTTGATGTTTTAACCTGGCTGGATGACCTTGGGCAAGCCCTAGTTCTGATAAGAGCTGTTCTTGAAAAAAGAGCCGTTTCTGTCAGAGCTCTCTCGGCCCCACCCACCTCACAGGGTGTCTGCTGTGGGGAGGGGAAGGGAAAGGGGTTTGTAAGCTGCTCTGAGACACCTTTGGGTAGTGATCGGTGGGGTACAAATCCAATCTCTTCTTCACCAGTTTGGTGTCATGGTTAAGTGCGCGGACTCTAAACTGGGAGAACCGGGTTTGATTCCCCCACTCCTCCTCCACTTGCACCTGGCTGGGTGACCTTGGGCAAGCCCTAGTTCTGATAAGAGCTGTCCTTGAAAAAGAGCCGTTTCTGTCAACAGCTCTGCCCCACCTACCTCACAGGGTGTCTGTTGTGGGGAGGGGAAGGGAAGGGAGTCTGTGAGCCGCTCTGAGACTCCTTTGGGTAGTGAAGGGCAGCAGGGTATAAATCCAATCTCTTCTCTCTTCTTCATCTCTCTCCATCCCATGCATAATTTTATAATCCTCTATCTTGTCCCCCCCCCCAAGTCGTCTCTTTTCTAAACTGAAAAGTCCCAG